>NC_050603.1:2025000-2110000 GCF_013368585.1 Megalops cyprinoides
AAATTGCATTTAAAAAAACTAAGGTAATCACTTCCAGGAAGAGACCGCATTTATCATTGGGTAAATTGTTTTAATAAAATGTCCTGCTCCCTTTTGATGGATTCTGCCTTTACAAATTGGATTCCATCTCCTGTGTATCCCCATAACTCAGGGCTGTTTATTCAATATAAATCTTTTTTACTTTTATTCAATCTCAATTCAATGATGAGTGAAAGCAGCATCCTAATACATCTGCAGGACAGTGGTAGAGCGGAACGGGTTGTGATGCAACAATGCACCGAGATCCGAGAGGCACCAGCAAGGTTCCAAGGCCTGTTAAACACAGAGCAGGGCAGTAGAATTTGTATCAGAGATACTGGAGTCTGTTGTACTGGGGTCATAACTGATAAGCATAATTTGCATCATATTGAGAGAGATTCTGGATGATCAAGGTGTTCTGGGTTTGTGAAAGGCAAACTGTGGGGAATTTGGGTGGGCATTTGTTAATTGGTGTCGTAGTGAGACCATCATGAAGGTAGAAAATGTTGCCTCCCAGAGTCTCCACACATCATTAAGATTCTCCAGCAAAGATGTCTAATTGGCTCCTGAGTGTTTGTGCTTGCCGGTGTTTGTACTCTGCTGGGTAACTGAATGAAGCCCTCTGCCATGCAGGAATATAACAGGTAGCATGCATTACTGCAAATCAAAGCCAGCGTTTCATTACTCCTCAGTGGAGATTCACCTTTTTTGAATAATAATGCGAAGCCATATGTATCCGTCATTTTCAACAGGGGAAATGATTAAGAGTGTCATTCTTGCGCCAATTGCATTGTGGGAAATATGCAAAACTAATGAGGAACTCTGAGAGATAAGGAATCATATTCAAGTTACCGACATCTAGAGGAAATTAAAATACATGTTGATAAATGTTTCTTTTTCGGACTTTGTTTTTTGTCTGTTTAAGTGATGATATTATAGCATTTGCATTTTTCTCTAAAAAGGTGAAGTTTCAGGGAAGATTTTTTTTAAACAAGAGAGGGAAAATCTTGCTAACTGTGACGCTAATACCTTGTCTGCAGGTGTCACATTTAGCTGCAGCTCCACGGCCCTAGCGGATTTGGGTGTATCTCATCCCCATTACATTATACTGAGATGCAGTTACTTAGGGGTGGATTTTGAAGGATGTTCTGGGAGAAAATAAAAAAATATAACCCCCTCAAGGTTCGTGGTTTTTTGCCTATGACAGACAAAAGGAAGCCTGTGGGGAGCATGAGGCTCTGAATATTTGTGTAAATGCTGAGTAAACAGGAGCCTTTGGTGTTGTTAGGTGGTCTGAGAAATGCCCTTGCACGGAGCTCCATTCATCAGCAGGACCCCAGCAGCTGCTCCAAAAAGCAGCAGATTTTCCCCGGCGGTGAAGCAGAGGATGCATGTGCCTGTATACTGGAGCAGGGATCCCCCGCTCACACCCTCCTCCTCCTCTTCCTCCTCCTCCTACCTTTAACTCCGTGGGTGCAGCACCACAGCCTGACCCCTCGGCAGATCAGATGTGACTCCCAGTCACGGAGCCCTGCTCAAAATAGATTCGGCTAGAGATCTAATTTGGTCTCGCAAACACCGCATTATTCCGATGAAAATTCATGCTGGGTGTCTGGGCTCCGAGTGCAGACGGAGGCAGCCGTGTGAGTCTGGGGGGGGGGGGGGGTGTGATTATTCTCTGATGGGGGGGGGGGGGCTTTTAACAAAGCCTCCCGTCTCGTGCTCATTGCCATTCCTCTGCAGACCGTCTGGTTTGTTTAGCACTCAGAAAATGCCTTATTCATGGTCCTGTGTTTTCCATTCTGGGACGGGGGGTGTGTGTAAACAGAGCGTATGAATGCTGTGTGCCACTTTTTAAACGCTCTCGCTCAGACTCCTGCCTTTGCATCACTCTGCAGGTGCATCAAACGTTAAAGGCTTTAGACGCCCGTTGCACGTTTTTAATTTTTTAATTCTGAAACACAGCAACCAGTTGCTGTGGCAACTGGGTGTATAATTTTTTTTAAATGCCTTTTCCCCTGTATGCAACCCTCTTTTCTGGAATTGTCAATTTTGCATTGGACTCGTTTCACCGCGATGAGCGACATCAACAACCCTCAGACACACTCGCATACAGCCAACGGCTATTTTTCACAGAAAAATTTCCCACAGTGCACTGCAAAGATGCAGGTGCCAGCTGGAGGCCGGACACTGCTCCATGTCGTCATCCGAGCAGCTCGCAGGCACCTGATGACCCGCAGGCTGCCTCAGAGATGGGGACACCCTGCGGACACCCCTGTCCCCAGGGGAGCCGAGCCAATTTGCTCCGCTGCTGCGGGCTCCCAGTCAGCGCTGGCTGGTGACACGGTTTGGGTGAAACCTGGGACTTCGGGCGCAGGCTCCTCTCCAGCCCAGCTGCTCGGCGGCCCAGGGCCGGGAGCACAAGGGAGGTTGGAACAGGACGTTGTGTTTTGTGTGTCAGATTCAGATGAGAGCATCAGCTTTCTTACACAATTTCAACAACGGAAAAGGCAGAAACGTGAAGAACAGTGACTGTCTGGTCAATGTATGGAACAACCTGCGGCAAACACAGAACAGATGACATCATCAGGAGACGGTGTATTTCTTCGTGTCCTTTATTCTACAACATGCCTACAGTATTCAATCAACAGCTAGTATTCAGTGCTAGGTCTTCTGGACAAACACCATGGAGCTGCAGAGAAATGCACGGACGTCTGGAAAGAGGTGGGTGAGGAAGGAAGACGTAATAAAAACAAAGACTAAATGGAAGTGGTCCCTTAGCGCGCCACACTCGCGTCCTGCTTGACCTGGTGTCATGTCTGTCACAAAGTGCACGTTATGAAACCGTGATTGAACCGGGCCTTCGTGGGATCTAATCAGTCTTTACAAACAACTGAATGACAGCTGCATCAAACACGCATGACCTCTCCCTGTCGTGTCTCATCGTGCGACAGGAACAATCTACGTTTCAACTTTTTTGAAGATCATTGTTGTTCCAGACAATAAAAGATGACACAGAGAAGTCACAAGTGTTTGACATGGGCATCATTTTCTTGACCGGAATCCTTGGGGGACTATTTCTCTATGCTCCAAAGATATCACCACAATGCTGCCAAGTACCAAAGGGTTCATCAAAGTGATCAATACTAGGTTCATCTTTCTCCATACGGTCTTTAGCTTTGGTTCAGAAAATAAGCGTAATGCAAACTACAGTAATTAAAAGAAAGGTGTTTGGAAAGGCCAGTTTGGACCATTCTCGGAAAAACCCTTATCAACTTATTCAATTCAGTGACTATTTAGGATGGATATCTAAGCAGAGCATGCAAATAATCATATGATTTCAGGGGGTGGAAAAAAAAGCCATAAGCATCTGAAACTGAACCCGAGTGAAAGTGTTCAGTTGGCCACCAGCTCCTCGCTGATCTGCATTAAAGGTTAACGCCCTGAAAGTGTCAGCGTTATGAACGCTCTTTGGGTCCAACCGAAACACCCTCCCTGGGTCTGGTTTCCTCACGCATGGATCTGCGTGTGCCTTTGATGTGGAGAATGTGTGGAGGGTGCACAGAGATAATGAGCGGCAGAAAGAGCTCCGTGGTTCCAGGGAGCTGCGGCAGGGTCTCTCTCTGGCAGAGAGGAGGCTGTGAAAGACGAGGATTTCAGGCACTTAAAAGCTCCCCAGCTCTTGGCTACATTGTGCTTCATTGGCAGTTCATGCAGGGAAAGCCTGCCGG
Organism: Megalops cyprinoides; assembly: GCF_013368585.1. Taxonomy (NCBI): domain Eukaryota; kingdom Metazoa; phylum Chordata; class Actinopteri; order Elopiformes; family Megalopidae; genus Megalops; species Megalops cyprinoides. The sequence goes on from NC_050603.1 coordinate 2,028,750, forward strand.
ATACTTTTTTTTTTAATTGTTTTTTTTTTTTTTCCGTGAACATATTCATCTATTTCTGAAAGACAAGGCAACAGGCTGGACTAGTACATTCAAATACAACTGTTTAAAGGGCTTGTGTATACCATCTCACACTACAACAGGGGTCCTATTTACAAGCTCGCTCCTTGGGTTGGTGTAAGGATGGCAATGGAGAGGTCCCGCTGGACTGCACCAATGAACACAGTACTGTGATGGATCATGTTTAGGTTTTAGTGGATACACCGTCCTCCTCAGAGCAGATATTAAACCTTTTTTTATAAAAAAAAAAATGCATACCACCATTTCATCACGGCATGTTCTAGAAACGATTTAATCGACTTATTAGAGTACTTATCCGCGTGCAGGAAGAATTAAACATAAACTCTGACGCGCTGCTCCATTTCTCTGTCTTGTCTCTCTCCCTCTCATTCCTTCCCTCCCTCTTTTTTCCTTCCCTCTCTCTCTTTCTCTCTCCTTTCCCCTCTCTCCCTCTTTCCTCTCCTTCTCTCACCCCTTCCTTCCCTCTCTCTGTCTCCTTGTTTTCCTCTCCGTAGCTCTCACTCTTGATTTCTCTCTCTCCCTGTTCCTACCTTTGTGTTTCCCCCTCCCTCCTCTCTCTCTCTCTCTCTCACATTCTCTGTATATGAGTCTCTCCCCCTCTCTCTCTTTCTCTCTTCCTCCCTCTCTCTCACATTCTCTGTATATGAGTCTCTCTCCCTCTCTTTCTCCCTCTCTCTCACATTCTCTGTATATGAGTCTCTATCCCTCTCTCTCTCTCTCACATTCTCTGTATATGAGTCTCTCTCCCTCTCTCTCTTCCTCTCTTCCTCCCTCTCTCTCACATTCTCTGTATATGAGTCTCTATCCCTCTCTCTCTCTCTCACATTCTCTGTATATGAGTCTCTCTCCCTCTCTTTCTCCCTCTCTCTCCCTCACATTCTCTGTATATGAGTCTCTCTCCCTCTCTCCCTCCCTCTCTCCTTCTCTCTCCGTCTCTCTCCCTCTCTCCCTCCCTCTCTCCCTCTCTCTCCGTCTCCCTCTCCGTCTCTTCCTCCCTCTCTCCCCCCTTTCCCTCTCTTCCTCACGCTCTCTCCCTCTGTCTGTCGGGCATATTTTACCCGCAGACGCTGTGTGCTCAGAGAGCCCATTAGCACACTGACAGCTGCAATTTTGTCCTCTCTTCCTCTGGGACATGACATCACATACAGTATTATTATTACAGAGAAGACCAATCACTCTCACTTCACATTGCCAGCACTGAGTGAAGGGAAAAAAATATAGAGTAGATTTGTCTCGATTCTTATTCGCAGAACTGACAGCATGCCAGTCACCTCCTGGTGCGTCAGGGTGTTCTGATCTTGGCTGGGAGAGAGGTTTGTGAGAGACGTTTTTTTTTCTGAATTCAGCTGACAGGAGAAGAGCATCTCCTCCTCGCAGGGGTCAGGTACTGATTCAATCTAAGCACAATACGTTTGGACATGTTCAGAGCTCTTTGTTCTATTTCTGTCTCGCATCCTTCGAGCAGCGTTAGTTCAGGTCTGAAGACAGTAATACTCCCTCTAACAGAACATATAGTCAATGAGCGCTTCACGTATGGTTTTGAATTTAAATTACAGAACAGGTTAGTATCATCACTCTCAGTCTGGAAGTATTATTTTCGTTTTCATACGGAACTTCACAAAAAGCACACGGTCCAGGAAGTGCAATCTGGAAACAGGAAGCCGCTTCTGTAACTCCGCCCCCCAGCTTCGTTTCGCCGGCTCTGTCGCCGCGGTGTCCCGGTAACGGGCGCCACGCGGGGGGGGGGGGGGGGGCGGGACCACGCCGCCGTCACGCCGCCGCCCGTGTGATGTCATACCACAGTGCTGATGTCGTCGGCCTCGTCCGGCTTAGCGGGCGCCTTGCTCGGCAGCGACTTGAGGTACTCCAGGTGGCGGCGGGCGTCCTCCTGGTTCTGCCGCACGTAGTACACCACGTAGGAGATGACCATGGCGAACCAGCCGAACATGGTGACCAGCATGGCGTAGTCGGTGGTGCGCTTGGCCAGGTTGCAGAGGTCGGCGTCCATGGCGAGGAAGGGCCGGCCCTCCTGGTGGTCGCGCAGCGGGGAGCTGTGGCACAGCACGCGGCCGGCGGCTTCGTGGTTGTACGCCATGACGCGGAGCGCCTGTTGTAGCGCGCAGTCACAGTGCCAGGGGTTGTCGCCAATGTGCACGCGGGCCTTGAGCCGGGCGAAAGCGTCGCGGTGCACGCTGCTGATGCGGTTGTGGGAGAGGTCCAGCGTCCGCAGCGTGGACTCCACCCCCCGGAGGGCGCTCTCGCCCACCGTCTCCACCGCGTTGTGCGACAGGTTGAGCTCGCGGAGCCGCACCAGGCCGCGGAAGGCGCCGGGCGGGATGGCGCTGATCTGGTTGTGGTCGAGCCGCAGCAGCACGGTGTCGGGCGGCAGGTCGCCCGGGATGGCCCGCAGCTGGGCGTGGCTGCAGGTGACGTTGAGGCCGTCGCCGCGCACGCAGGCGCAGCCCTTGGGGCAGGTGTCGGCGGAGGGGAAGCAAAAGCCTATCAGTAGGAGACTCTGCAGCAGCAGGCAGGTGGGGACGGAGCGGGACAGCCACAGGTCCAGCAGCGACATGCTGACCGTCCGCCAGCATACTCCCGCCAGCGCCCGCTGCCCACGCCGCGCGCTCACTCGCGCCCCGCCCCGGGGGCCCGCGCACGCCGCCCGCGCTGCCCGCCCCGACGCTCTCCCTCCTGTCTGGACTGTCTCATGCTGGGTGCGCCTGGGTCTGTCCTGAAACAGAGGGCAGCGGGTCAGTCATCAGACACACGGCATTACATCCATGGGATTTTATCAGCTAGAGAAACACAGGAGCTACTGCAAGGTGATCTCTGCCAGCAGAACGAGAGAGCGTAGATGGAAATCAGTTAAAGGTCAATTTTACACTGACACCACAGTCGTAAATGCATGAAACAGCTTGGCGGTGTTCACAGCAGAAGCAGAGACCAGGCCTGACACAGTGCTATACAGACTCTGGAGTCTAGACTGCAGGTAGAGTGACAGGCCCGGCGGCGCTAAATGGCCTGTTCTGGTCATTAACAGTGTTCTTATTGTTAACTGCAGTCATGATAAGCACTTTCAGCCTCAGCTCACTGCTGTCCTGACCACAGTACAAATTACTACATGTAACTTCATTCATTCTATTATTAACAAAGACCGATTTCCTCTTTGTTTTAATGAAAACATTTTTACCGCACCGTGCTGAATGAATTCAAAAACATGCAGGCCCACGCACATACACACATGTGCACACATACGCGCGCACACACACACACACACATAAATATGCAAACAATGACAGTTCCGACTGAAATCAAGCTTTGTGCTTTATGGACATGAATTAAAAAGAAAGCGTCTAACATTTCATTATAAAAATGTGTGTGTGTCTTTGTGTGTATGATTTTCTGTGTGTGTGTGTGTGTGTGTGTGTATGATTTTCTGTGTGTGTGTGTTCATGAGAGAAACAGAAAACTCCCAATGATGGCAGCATAATTGTGCACGCCGTTAGATTACATATATCTTTTTTTGTTTTTTTTTCATATATAAATATATATATGTATATACATATATGAACATGGATAGACAAGAAAACAACAGACCACATCTCAACTTGTCCTACATTCTACAATACATTCAAAATGGTAAAATAATACACGGCCCGGTTTCCCCACCGGATCGCTCCGCCCCTCCCAGGGACCCACGGCACACTGTTTACCCGGCTGGGGCCTGTGCCGTGTGGGTCAGCACCGCCACCGCCAGCAACGCCCTCCCCTCCCCCTGCAGCCAATCACAGCGTCTCAGAGGAATCTCTGAGCCCGGCTGCCCTTGACAGGAAAAAAAAACAATCTGCTGGTGAAAACGAAGGTGGATGTGTGAGCTGCAAACAGCAGTTTGTGCTTCTGGTTGTATGATGGCTGCTTACATCTTTTCCTCCTGTGTTTTTTGTTGGGGGGGGGGCAAACATGAAATCTGAATTGCGCATGCAGAAGAACAGAAATCCCTGGGTGAAACTGCTCCTCCACACCACTCCACACCGCTGCCCCACACCCTCAGAGTGACTGGATCTCTAGAATGTGGACCACAGACACCTGTGGAGACATTCAGCTCTGCCTCCACCGGGGTCCCCTGAATCAAAGTGCTCCCCCTGCTGGCAGAAACCAACACAGCCACAACGCAAACGGCGAAAGAACGCTCCAAAGCACTGCACCTGCCAGTGAACCCCTGTACCCGACACAAAGAGCATCTCGCGGTAACCAGGCAGGAGAGAGAATAAACAGAAACACGTCGCAGAGACACACTGCTGTGTCCTCAATCACAGGAAGAAAGCGCCGGTGATTACAGTAATCAAACGGCTTCCCCGAGACACGGAAGACCCGCTGCTCTTCAAGGACTGGCGCCAGGAAGGTATTGTTACTCACAGATTCTGCATACCTGCTACTTAGCTTTCAAATCAGCTTCCTCTTAGAGGAACAGTGGTCTACGAATCACTGGATTTATTTATAAGCATAACGTTGAATTAACATTGTTTTTCATTTTCCTGTGTATTACAGTAAAATGTATTTTACTTTATTTGATACTCTAGAGACATTGCCATTTTATTATGACATGTTTCAGGACAAACTGGTATTTGAAATCTTCTGAATTGTGTCCTTTGGTCAACTCTGCTTGCAGCTGGAGCAGAACGAGGCCTTCCACAGTCCCTTGAAAAGAGAATTTTTGATTCTGTTAAAGATCAATATGTTCCATAATGTAAGCTGATAAGGAAAAGACGCTTTGGCATTTCTAGTAATGCAAAGAATCAGACCACATTCAACAAAACCCATTGGAGTTACCCATTCGATGAAACAGGCAAGTTCAATGGGTTTTCATTGATGTGTGTCTGGAAGGATAAAAATAGCAAGGCCTCTCGAAGATCAAAAATAAGAGGAGGCTGGAGTGTCTGTCATAATATATCAGCCTTTGTAGGAGACATGAAAATGAGTCCCTGTATCACTGCGGTCACTGCAGGTCACCTGTCGCTTGTCACAGACAGCGGAGGTGTTCATGATGTCTGCTGTGCTAAATGTAAAATGGCTGCCATGCTGTGTTCAGGTGGGTACCGAGGTGAGTCCATCCCCAGTGTGAAATACAATGAGAATGAGACCCACAAAAAGCTGTGTATAAACAAATGTGATTTGTTTTCATGTTTGACACCGGTAGGTCATGGGTCCAGTTCCCAACAGGTTCACCATCAGGCTTTTCCAAAGTAATCCACTACATGTCTGCCAAACTCCCGGTATTAGAAATTCAGAATGATGAAATACCTGGCTGAAGGCCTGTCCCGTGCAGAGAACATGACACGACCTAGGAGTTCCCTCATGACACGGAAATCAGGTGATCTCGAACATGGTGTGATTTTTAGATTCTCACCAAGATTGCCAATAAAAAAGATCCTAATGACACACACTAATGACAGACACATTATGAAGACCTGGTTATGCTCTTCAGGTGCACAAACAGACTCGTTTCTTCTAAACCCAAAGCGTTTGCGGTTAATTATCTGTGAATATCGTTTTTTCTTTTTCTTTTTTATGTTGTGGAATGAAACTATATTGTGTGTGTGTGTGCAGATGAGACTCTTCAGTAAATTGTGACTTTCGGTCTATGAATGACATAATGAGGTTCGTTTTTCAAAGAAAGAAAAGTTTTTAATTGCTTTAGCATTTGTAACCATCAGCCATTCTTCGCCTAAAGCTGAACGGTCCTTCAACGCCTCGAGCGGGTGAGCTTGCAATTGTAAGAAGGCGACAGCGTCAAAGTGCCGCCGCTAATTGAAGGCTGTTCCCCGTGTGTGCCGAATGCCAGCCTGTCCTGCTGGAACCTGTAACAGCTCAGATGCATACGAACCATTTAAACGTGCTCCCCTTCCTCTCCTCACTCGGCGGCTCAGGAACCACCCTGCTTCTTTCAGATCACACATGCACAACCTGTCCGAAGGAAGCCTGCTCAGACTGTCACGTGCGCTCTTCTACCGGCGCGCGGTTTCAGGTGCACTGGTGCCACCCAGCAGCCCCTTTCCGAGACCGACGTGGCCATTTCGACTCACCTTCTGATCCCACATTAAAAACGCAGGGTAATTTGCTGTTACGACGTTGCATAGAGGTGTTCGGTTGTTTAAATCTGCGCGTTCATTTGCATTCTTATTTTGATTCCCGAATTTCCCCCCGTCGTCTGTCTTAATTCTTCAGCGTTGGAAAGGAGCGGTCTGGCAATGAAATTACAATTTAGTGCGACGATACGAACACTTGATCCGCCGGATAATAACCTCCCCGCGGTGCCCGTTCGTAACCAAGGTGAACTCCCCATGGCGCGCGCTACGTTCCCCCCGCTCCCCGCGCACTAATGAATGCGATGGGGTTCCCGATCTGACCGGCGCAGCTGTTGTTGTGCTGTATGGAAACTCGTATCCATCATCAGAACTATGCCATAAACGCGTGAATGACGTGACAAACTGTCTCATGTCTCTTCACGTGTAAACTGATATCGGCTTTCTGTTTCATTCGCCTAAATGTGTACGTGCTATGTAGCATTCTACCAGTTCGAACGCAGTTACCTTAAAATACATAAATCACGATCAAACATGAAGCAAATTAGTCATATAACACTGATCTGGTGTATATTAACCCACAAATGCATTTTAGTTATATGTAAAACGAAAAACATTGAATCCGTGTCCGTAATTTAATGCATGTTAAATAATTTAAAAGAAGCCTGACATTAACCTATGGATCGATAGAACGGGATTAAAAAAACATTACTTTTCAAATTACACAATTTGAAACAACAATTAAATTAATGATGAGAGAGAAGCAAATAGCCAAGGCAACAATCACAGTCGTGCCTGACGTAGCAGCGCAGAGCAACAGGCGACAAGCCGTTTTCCTTACCTGCGATAAAAAACGATCTTCAGACGCTCACGGCCAAACCCTGACATCTTAAACCAATCTGTTTAAACGCAGTCATGGTTACTGATGTTCCCGCGATGGTGTGTCGGTGGCAGTTGTTTCGTGCATATTTCCAGCTGTTAGCAGCAGCACTCCGGTCGGAACGAAGGGAGGGGTCGGAGAGAAATCCTCGACTGTTTTCACGCGGCAGGCGCGCGCTGAAATGAATGAATGAATGTACAGCCACAAAGTAGGTGTTGCCCTAGTGACTCCAGTTAACGCTGTTGTCAAATTAAATACTACGCCGCCCTGATTGTCTGTAACGTGTGTGTGTGCGTCGTGTAGGTAAGGTGTGGTTAAACCAACCAGAAAAAAACAGGACTGTTGGCTACTTTTATCATATTTTATTTAATCTTGCTCAAATAGGTATTTTGGCATTGAATGGTAATATCGATAAACTATCAGCCCGTTTCATACGCTCATATGTTTGCTCAAAGCTCCGTCTGCTTGTTTTGTATTATTTGAAAATGAGGAAAACATAAAAAATACAACGGTTAAGTTGAAAGAGCCGGGGAGTGTATAATCCTCGGTATATTGCTATACACAATATAAAGACATATTTTACATTCCAATCAAGTCCACTGAGTGCTGTCTGATCAGGGTGACACAGACATGGCTGGTAAGAATAACTCTGTACACGCAGTTACGCAACAGAACAGTCTGCCATGGTTTGATTATTATTATTATTAATGTTGTTCCTGAAAAACGACGAGTGGCACGCTTTTGCAGCGCTTTAGGACTCGTCTGAAAGCCCTAAAGCATTGAAACTGACAAGATATCATGAATGAACATTATACATTCTATAGCATATTTGCCAAGCTTTGACGGAAGAATGTTTTGATGCATGTAATGATAAACTAAATAAGAAAGACAAGGAGCAAATTTAAGCATGTGCCATTCTATTTCAGATTTCTCATTATCTCTGTTCGGATTTAATTTACGCGTGCTCCACAAATCACTGGGCGCTAAATTAAAGGTCTAAAAATTGATGTATGTTCGAGATATCCAGAAACTTGTCTGCCTCTGAATTACAGTGGTAAAACAAACAAATTATCAATCAAACCCAGGAAAACAAAGGTTTGCTTCAATATACAGACTGGAAATTCTAAGAGGATGATTAGGTTGATAACGATTTTTTTTAGTACACGTTTTCGGATTATAATTTAAAATCTACGAAACTCCGTTTCAATTTACCTTCATCAACCGGAACCGCACCTGAGTCGCCTACAAGACGCAACAGTGAGTGTGCTTGCATGCAGGCAAAGCGAGCGTGATGTTAACGTGAAATTGTGCTGACATTATGACTGTGTTCATTTAGCGGGGCCTAGTCTGTATTGTGTTTATTTTTATTGAATATGCGTGTTAGTGATTTGCTAATTGTGGACAGCGGAAGAAAAATCACACGCTGCTAAAATAATAATTTTTCATTTCATTGTAATACGTTCTCACGAAGGCATATGATGTGGAATATCATCGTAGCCTAATTAGTTTTCTGTCCCTGCGGAAACTGCATTGCTCAAAAAAGCAATTAAAGATGCTTGCAATTTTCTTGATGTAAAATTGGCTGCATAATATACGATGTGAAAAAGTGGCTCTTGTATTTTAGATAGATACATAGATATACCATTGGTTTGGAAAAGAAAACCTACAGCTCAAAACTTCATCTTTGTGTTGTATTACACATGTCTAGATCCTATTATAAATTTATTGCATGATATTATGGGGAAAAGGTGGTCAGTGGGTAAAGCTAAACCCAGAGGGATCAATTTGCCAGGTGAAACATGTACGTATCCAGCGGATGGCTCCCATGCGGCAGACTGAGGAATGCATAGCCAAACAGCCAGCGTCCCCGATGCGTTCAGAGGATAACCTCCAGGCGACCTTGAGAAAGTGTTGCTGAGTTGTTTCCTTGGCTCGCCCTCTGGTACCCGCTGACATGGAAGTTGGCCGTTAGTCATTAACAGCGTTGAGTCATTAAGCTTGTATGTCATAAGCATTCATCATGTGACCGGCCCTTATGGAAGCACGAAGAGGTGCATACTAAGCGCTGCAGGGGTTATGCGTCTGCAGAAGTTGTATGTCACAGTCTGATGGCTCTCCTGACCCATTGTGTCTCTCTGGTCCCCGGCCAGCACAGGTGCATGATGGTCTATATCAAGGGTACCAAACCCTGATCCCGCAAAGTTAAAGTCTGACCCTTGTACAGATCGCTCTAAATGTCCTGTTCATACTAGAGTCTGTTGATCATAACTTTGGTAGAGCAGTCTGTTGAACAGAGCATCCAGATAACCAGATTAAACTGCAGCCTCTGTAATACAGATCGTGCTGAGTCACCTGCTTGTAATGAAGTGTGCTGCACGGAGCGCAAACTGAATCACCAGCGTACGGCTCAGTCAGTGTCTCAGTGCACCTGTTTCCGGGCCAGGCGCCCTCCGGCGGGCCGGGGTTAGCCAGCTTTGTTGCGCTTGCGGTGGAAGGTGCGAGCGCTTCCTGGAAGGCACGGCGCACAAACAGAACGCCTCCTGGCAGAGAGAGAGGAGCAGCAGCGCTCCGGCTCGGCGGCCTGTCTGCTACCGGAGGCGGCCTGAGCAGCTCTGCACAGTCACACGCGGCGCTGTTACTAGGATACCCTGGGTACGGAGAGCAGCTCTGAGACAGCAGCCGTGGCTGACAGCCTGGCGTCAGATCCACACACACTGAGCTCACTTACTTTATTTAATTTATTTCTTTTCTTTATCCTTTTTTATCTTTTTTTTTTTTCAAGTCCTCTCACGGCATCCCATGGTGGGGACAAAGAGCTCTCAGTGGTTACTGCCATGATAGAGGTCTGGAGCATGTCCCAGCCTTGGCCAGAAATTTGTGTACAGATGATTTTATGGCTCCTGCAAACTTTTTCATGTGTAGGTACGGATGGGAAGCTGTAAGTCTCGTTCTGGCGACCCCTGGTTACGCTCTGCAGCTGGTGAGGCAGCATAAGAGTTACCCGTGTTAAACGCCGCCAGCCGAGTCCCACAGAATGAGACGAGTCGCGGAGCATTAGGTGATGGCGGGTCAGTGGCCGAGCGCCTTTCCGGACGACCTTGAACCGAATCTTCCAGCCACGGTCTTTCAGATGGCTGTGGATCATCTTTATGAGGCCCGCTCCCACACGGTGATTTATTTACAACAGTGATTGTATTTTAAGGTGGCACAGTGAAAAAAAAAAAGAAAAACAAGTAATGTCATTTGTCACCATACCTGTCTGGACAAAGTCACCAAACCCTTGCTAAGATTGGTATTTCATCAAATGTTGATGGTCTGACATTGAACATTAATCATGGGAGCTTAATAGCCCTTTTCATATCATATCTTAATGTTGCTGGGGTCACTAGCTGTATCAGCATGTGAGTGCATGTGTGTGTTTGTGCCTTCATGTGAGTGTGCATTCCTGTATCTCTGTGATTTTGTGTGTGTGTGCTTGCACATGTGCATGCATTTTTAACGACATGTTTTAGACAGAAAGGATTTAACATGACTTTATGTAAATGCATGCTGCTGTGTGTTAATGTTGCAGCAAGGTGTGAAAACACATGCCTTCATATGTGCCTCTGTGTCTATGATTATTTTACGAAGGAACTCTGTCACAGGAAGGTGCTGTTGGAGATCTGCAGAACCTCCATGGCAACCGCAGGATCTTATAATCAGCATTCGAAAACAATTTCTCGGAATAGGTTGCGAGGTGCATGTGTCTGTGAGTGTGTGTGTGTGTCTGTGTGTGTGTGTCCTAATTAACACTGAAAATCAGGCTTTTGGGTATTCCTCATTAAAACATTGTTAGTTAAGCAGCGCGAGGATTCCCAAGACAAGACCATCCTGCATTTCTCATGTGGATAAGACTCTTCTTATAACCCTGTTTACTCAACATCCTCCCTTCCCTTTTCACCCTAATGGAAATGGTGCAGGGGACCCATACCTGCTACCTGCACCAGCTACACATGAGGGCCTCCAGTCAACACCTGCTGACCTGGACCTGACCGAAAACTTTGAGCAGTTTTTTAATTTCCTTTTATAGAATAAAAATACAAATCCCCCTGCATCCTGGGCTGGTGTGGAGCAAGGCTGGTTTGAGGAGCATCTGGCATGTGAACGCTGTGGACAGGCTGATTATCCAGCCGTTCTGTCTAATGATCAGCTCTCGGCAGGCCTTGGCCACGTTGCGCCACGGTCCAGCGCGTGGAATGAAGTGCGCTTCCCTCACAACTCGTCAATTAGCCAGCCTGCGAAACGAGCCTGTCTCCTGGCGGCTGTTAAAGGAGAGGCAGAGGGGCCTTCCGAGGCAGGAGGTTTTAACCAGGGGCCTCTCTGCGCCAGGCTAGGGCTTAGCGAACATTCTGCAGCCTGCACTCAGAATGAGCGCTCTAACCGGCTGAGCCATGTGGGAGTCTCAAAGTATGCAGTTTGTCAGGGGTTAAGGGATTTAGGCACTAAAATAAAACTGACTCGAGGGAAAGCTTCCTAAGTGATCTCTCCTCGGTGCTTTCTCTCCAGGCTTCCCCCACACCCGGAGCTGTGCCACAGCTGCGCCTGTTGTGCTGCTCTGATGAGCCAATCAGGTTTAGCTGGGTGCTCCCAGACCGGCTAAGAGGCAACAGTTGCTCCTGTCAGCCAAGGGGTGGAGCCAATGAGCAAAAAATATGTACTGCTTCTTTGTGTTCAACTCTGGTGTTGCCATAGTTTCCATACATACATACATACATACATATATGTATGCACATATAAGATATCCACTTTTCCATCCAGCCCAGCACTGAAGCTGGAGGCACAGCGACAGAGGAGAGGAGGGAGGCTGGTGGCACAGCGACAGAGGAGAGGAGGGAGGCTGGTGGCACAGCGACAGAGAGGAGGGAGGCTGGTGGCACAGCAACAGAGAGGAGGAGGGAGGCTGGTGGCACAGCGACAGAGGAGAGGCGGGAGGCTGGTGGCACAGCAGAGGCCGGGTGTGTATCGGGGTGGGAGCCTCAACACTGCATTCCCTGCCTGCTGATGAAAGCTATTGATTGGCCGAACCCCATGACCCGAAGCGATCGATGGGGCCTATAACTGAAACCAAATCAGTTCTGAAAGGCTATCAAGAATTTATCCCGATTCCTCACCTGACACTCGGAGAAGCGCTTCTGAGAAGTGAGCAGGACAAACAAGGGTAAAAGAGCCAGACAACAGCAGCAAAAACCCCTGAGCTCAAAACTCCCACGACAAAAACCCGCAAAAATGAAACTGAAAAAATCAGATCATTTTTCATTGAACCATGGGCTTCTTACTTAATAATATTTCATTGGCTAAATGGTATGTAATTCCTCATATTTTAAATATGAAACTGAAATAGGCTCATCATGCTTTTGCCTACGAGTATGAGTTCATATAACGTAATATTAGACGTTACACTACAGAAAACAAATACCAAATAAACAAATGAAATGTATTCAGTATGTACAACTGTAGTACTTCCAGGGCAACATGGAGCCAGCTTATCCAATGAACACAAATTCCCATGCAACTCCAATATAACTCTGAGTTTATGAACCCAAATAGGTGAGTCCAGTCTGAACAGAAGAATATTCAGAGGGGCATAGAAAGTGGTAAGCCACACTGTTCCAGGTACAGTCTGAAGGGGTGAATCTTCGGAATGTTCAGGAAGCTGGTGATTGGCTGCTGTCCTGAATGGTGTAGGAAGCTCACCCCACCACTAGGGACCTGAGAGTGAGCACGGCTGGTAATGGCAGACAGACACTCGTCAGTGATGGAGGTGCCCAGGGTTTGAATGGCAGAAGGAGGCCTGTGTCCCTGACATACTGTTCTACGAGGACAGAAAACCCTGGGAAAGGCTTATTGTTGGACATCCAAAGCAATCAATATTCATCAACATAAATCAATATAATATAAATCAATATTGTCAGGCCTGCTGACTTACTACCTTAAATGGGGGAGGTGCCATTTTAGTTCAGACACGGAAAAAAACCTAACTGCCATCGAGACAACTTGATGCAAATACAACACAGCTTCATAGTTTCATAGCTTTATGAATGCCTGAAAGATATCACGACCTCCAGGGCTACTGTCATCCAGATAACAAAGGACATGGAGAAAACAAAGGTTTCATTTCACCCTCATGAAAAAGTAATGGAGGTAGAAATACCAGATAAAAATGAATAAAGGAACATCAAAAAACATGTCACATGCTGACAGACTAAGGCTTCTGCTGGAAATAAAGCCGAATATGAACTGCATGCAAGTCTCGACTTCGTAAAGATGATATTTTTGCTGCCTTACCGCTTCGACAGTTATGCTAATAGGGAAACCAAAATGTCATGTTTATGAACTTTTACTGCCGATCACTTTTTTTCCAGATTTTATTTTCAACTGTCATGCTTTCATTTTAAGAGACTTCTTTTTATCTGCACCTTCGCAGACTGTCCTGTTTGGTGATTATATCAAAAAACAAAGTTAACTGTTTAATGTCAGATCAGTGCATATATTCTGACATTTACTTTGTGCTGTTTAAATGCACATTCACATTTTGTGAATGTTTGCTCAAGAAGAGCGGAGGTTGATTTTGAGTCAGTTGCTACGACTGACATACTTTACATTTACATTAAATTTTACATTTACACTTTAATGAACATTTCCTGACCAACTGGTTTCCGAGGTAATTACCTGATTGTTAACGCTCTAAATTCTCCTTTTTTTTAAACCAGCTCTTGCAATGCCATCCAGGCTAATGCCTCATTTCCAACAAGCTGGACCTGCACAGCTGTGCAGGGTTTGATGCACTGGGCAGACATGCACACCAGTGCCACTGCATACAGAACTTTCATGTGCCAGGGAAAGTCATTTTTCCATCGTACTTTTTCATCCGAGAAACTTTTTTTCTGTATCATAGTTGCGTGCTCTGAAACAGGGGCTCAGCAGAATAAAGGCTGAGCTTCAGAGGATTCGTTGATGTGAATATCGTTCCTCCTGCTCAGGTTTTTCCAGCTGAATCTGAGCGCCGTTCTGTCCGGGATCTGAGGTCCAGCTTGGATGTGGGTCCAGGCGATTTGTTGCCCTCCTGGCGTCCATTGTGCTAAGTTCAAATGGTGCTGTTAGCGGAGAATAGCCTGTGCGGTGAAACTGTAACACAAAGAGGACTGAAGCTGAATGAAAATGGAGATTTCCCTGCTGCACGGAGGGATGCTTCAACATGGAGACCAGCACCCGTTTTATACATGGAAATATTGCTCTTCATTTATTCTCAATACATATTTGTTGACTCCTAAATGTATTTTAAATGGCCAACTCTTTACACAGTGAGACTGTAATAAAAATAAAAACAAAATTAGCATAGACTAAATTATTATATAAAATCAATAATTGAAAATGAGCCATTTTGAAACTGAACAATATTGTGATTTTGCAGCATTGTAAAAATATTGCTTCAACTTCATAAGACGTTATTACAATATTGGGTTGAAGCTGTGAGTAACATTGTTGGTGTTAATGTTTTGGCACAACGTTGTGCCAATGTTGTGACACAAGACTGTCACTCTGTGGTGATGCAACTTTGTGTCACCGCATTGTGAAAACCTCACAACTGTCACCCTCCACTGTGTCGTGTCACAACCTCGTATTGTAATGTTGCCACGGCGAGAACGCGCCGTTGTTGCTACCCTGCGCTGAGTGCAGCACGCTCTCGCTCTGGAGAATAAAATGCCGCAGAACGATACTGACATCAGTAATGAGAATAACAGCGCTGGAACACACGGGGCCTCCAGCCTGTCCTCTCTCACCAAGGGAGGGTGTGGTTCAAAAAGCATTGTAAATCTGCAAGGATGGGGGGAAAAAAAAGACATAAAATGCACGCTATGCCCCCTTTCCCCAATCACACAATATTTTAAACATGACTGGTTCAATTAGTGAATTCCACAGAGGGCTAATTCGGGGCCTTCTGCGGGCCTCTTCATGGAGGTGAATTTCTCTCACAGTGTAAGACACTGGAACAAAGTAGCAAAGTAATTAGCTTCCTGTTCAAACGTCATAACGAACCAGCTCATTCGTCTGGGACGGATTGTGCATTAATTAGAAAAAAATAATTCAAGACGCAAAACCCCTGGACTTGACTGAAACACAAAATTTCCACTGGCAGCTGGAAATGTAAGAATTCTCTTTTTAACTGTAGGAGAGGAACAAAAGGAAAAACTCCAAACCAGCTGCCACCTCACAGCTGAAAACCCCTCTCCCCCGGGTTTTGTATTGTCCCATTAAATTCTCCAGCTGATGAGTAGGTTGTATTAAACCCTGGTGCATTAGACAGGCGTGTGGGTGTCTTCAAGGCAAGCAGCAGGTTGGACAGAGCAGCTTCTCATTGGATGGATTTTACAGTGTGGGCGTTCCCCTGTCACCCCAGCTGATTTCCCAGTATCTCCCTAATATGGCATATCCAGATAGGTTTCCTAATATTACATTATTGGCATTTAGCAGACACTCTTATCCAGAGTGACTTACATCAGTTACAGTTTTTTAAATATGTCACCAGTAGGCTTCTTACTCATTGTTGTTGGGTTTCTTCCTCACGGTTAAAGGTTTGACCACACCCCATCACCCCCCTGTCCAATCCTACTCCACTGTCAATTCCAACAGCCTTATTCAACACACTCCACTGTATCAATCCCAACAGCCCTATTCAACACACTCCACTGTATCAGTCCTGACAACCCTGTATTTTCCCTCCCACTTGCAGGACAACTGGAGTCCAACTCATTCTCAGTTACTGTAAATACATTCCCTTCCATCTATATCTTCCATCTGTTTGTCTGTTCTCAATACATTCCCATGAATATGTGCGAATTTCCTAACAAAGGATAGGCCATTATGTACAAAAGAAAGGCAGGACTTGGAGGACACAGGAAACCAGGAGACCTTTGTGACTTTATAAAGGAGTAAAGTGAACATTTCACTCAGACCAGTTTTCAATGACATTTCTCATGCCTCATTAGTAAAAAATATGTTTCACTACATTTGTGCATTTTCATAAAAATGTTTGTAATTAATTAATGTTATTTTTACTGTGTCCAGAGCCCTGATAAACTGCGGGTGGGAGAGCCTGACAGAGTGGAATGAGTAAATGTAGGATTCAGGACATCACTCTGCTCTCAAGGGCTTTCCCTGATCGTGGGAGGGAAATAAACTCCTCTTCTCTTCAATGTGTGGGACAAGCACACAACCTGCTGAGACGGCAAAAACAGACCCTCTCCACAGCACAGACCCGCCACAGCACAGACGCTCCATAGCACAGACCCTCCACAGCACAGACCCTCCACAGCACAGACCCGCCACAGCACAGACCCGCCACAGCACAGACCCGCCACAGCACAGACCCTCCACAGCACAGACCCTCCACAGCACAGACCCGCCACAGCACAGACCCGCCACAGCACAGACCCTCCACAGCACAGACGCTCCACAGCACAGACCCTCCACAGCACAGACCCGCCACAGCACAGACGCTCCACAGCACAGACCCTCCACAGCACAGACCCTCCACAGCACAGACCCTCCACAGCACAGACCCGCCACAGCACAGACCCTCCACAGCACAGACCCTCTCCACAGCACAGACGCTCCACAGCACAGGCGCTCCACAGCACAGACCCTCCACAGCACAGACGCTCCACAGCACAGACCCTCCACAGCACAGACCCGCCACAGCACAGACGCTCCACAGCACAGACCCTCCACAGCACAGACCCGCCACAGCACAGACCCTCCACAGCACAGACCCTCTCCACAGCACAGACGCTCCACAGCACAGACCCTCTCCACAGCACAGACGCTCCACAGCACAGACGCTCCACAGCACAGACCCGCCACAGCACAGACGCTCCACAGCACAGACCCGCCACAGCACAGACGCTCCACAGCACAGACCCGCCACAGCACAGACCCTCCACAGCACAGACCCTCCACAGCACAGACCCTCCACAGCACAGACCCTCCACAGCACAGACACTCCATAGCACAGACCCCGGACAAGGACAGGAGCGTGAGGACACGCACACACACACGCACACACACGTACACATACATACACACACATACATACACACACATACACACACACACAAACATACACACACATACATATACACACACACACACATACACACACACACACACACACACACACACACACACATACACATACATACACACACACACACACGCACACACACATACACACACATACATACACACACACACGCACACACACATACACACACACACACACGCACACACACACATACATACACACACACATACACACACACACAAACATACACACACATACATATACACACACACATACACACACATACATACAAACACACACACACACACACACACACACACACACACACACACACGCACACACTCACACATACACATACAAACACATACACACGCACACACTTATATATACACACAAGCATGCGCACACATACACACACACAAATATACAGATCCACACATATATACACAAAAAACACACACACACACACAGTCAAACAAACATGCACACAAACACACACGCACACATCCAAACACACAGTGGCATACAGTACTGTATTATTCACTGTGCAGCCCATCTACATGGATTTGCTTTTACTGAAGCGATAAAAACAGATGTAGCCTGGGGCAGTGACAGTGGGACTCCACCTGGCATTATCCCCCCCACCCCCCGACCCCCCCCCCCCACCACTGCAAGGCTTAGCGCTCGCATCATCACGCATTCACCGCCACTGTAGCCACGCCCGTCTCAGCAGGACCCAGGCCTCCCTGTGCCGTGCGCCGAGTCTCCGCAACCACGGGAACCGACCGAGCGCCGCGGGTTTCCTCTCCCGGGCTGGGTCTCCTCCTCGCCGCGGAACTCCAGGTGTGCGCGGGTTCACGGCCCCGTCAAAGGCGTGAGACGCCGTTCTAATTCTGGAAACGCGTGACACATCCGGCGTTCCAGCGGGACAGTGTCTGTGTGCTGACTCCGTTGCCATGGTGAGCGCAATCCAGCCAGGGTGTCTCCTGACAGGAGAGCTGATTTTTTTTTTCTCAAATAGATAGAAAAGCAGCAGAGTTATTGATAGAAATGACTCTCAGAGAAAAAAGCTGGGGATGGCACTGTGGCCTGCTGGGTGGGGGGCTGAGCTGATAACCACAAGTTCATGGGTTCAAATCCCAATCAGGGAACAGTAATTGGACCCCTGAGAAAGATATATGACCCATGTTACTTCAACAAACACCGAGAAGAATGAACTGTGATGTTGCGCTGGACAAGCAAATAATTTCAATAAGAAATCAAAGGCCCAGTGTAGGTTCCGCTTAGGCTGTTTGGGTAGGGGTGCAGGAGCCATCTGTGGGGCTTAAAAGCCTTGCTTGCAGGGGAAATGAGAGCGTTGGGCATAGACGGAGGGCCCTGCACACGGGCTCAGAGCAGAAACCCGCACGCTGTGCGGCAGCCAGGAGGGAATCCTCCCAGACAGACGCAGGGCTGCAGATTGCGCCTGAGCGCTGGGATTTGAGCTGGCAGCCTCCAGCCTGTGTGAATGCTTTATCTGCATGTGAATGACGAGCTTCGGTTTATTCTGAGAAACGCGTGGATTTGATCCATGCTGCTTCACTGGGAGAGCAGACTGAACCCCTGAGTGGAAGATGCTGCTGGTTATTTATAAAGTCCATAGTTGATATTTGTCATTGACAAAATACACTGTTATTGATATTGGTCATTGACAAAGTCCATTGCTGATTATTGATAAACACCATTGTTATTGATATTGGTTATTGATGAAGTCCACTATCGTTGATATTGGTTATTGATAAAGGCTATTGTCAAAGCTACACATAATTCCCAAACACCACAGGCAGGTTCTGGAGAAATGACACATTGGTGAATGTGAGATGCAGCCTCCTGGGGTCCTTGGCCTGGTGTCTAAACAGATGCCTGCTAACCAGACTGCAGGATGTGGGTTTATGCCTCTACCACAGAAACCTTTTAGGGGTTGAATTTTTTCCAGATTTTACTGGTGTTCTTGCTCACAGGTTACACACAAGAGATTGATTTGACAGAGCTTAATGACTGATGTACACAGTCTGAAACAATTAAA
The DNA here is from genome assembly GCF_013368585.1 of Megalops cyprinoides. Classification (NCBI taxonomy): domain Eukaryota; kingdom Metazoa; phylum Chordata; class Actinopteri; order Elopiformes; family Megalopidae; genus Megalops; species Megalops cyprinoides. The sequence continues at coordinate 2,047,976 of NC_050603.1, forward strand.
TCTGACACGAGAAATGCTTAAGAAGTGTTGTAACAGCGCTTTGCAGAGAGGACTACAAATTATTCATTCGCTACTAATTTGAGCCAAAATGTCTACCTGTGTGTTTCAGGACATGGTGTCGATTAGGGTGTGGTTTTGTGCTACAGGTGTGAGAAATAGCACAAGCCAAGAATCAAAGCAGCATTTATATCTAGAATACAGGTGGAGAAAAAGGCCCAGGATATGGAAGAAATGGCTGGGCATATGGCAGGAGAGTGCAGTGGTCTGGGGCCATCCACATGATATACAAGATCTGTGATTTTGGACAGTGTGATATCCTTACAATCCGGCCTCACTTTATGAGCATCCACTGGTCTTTCACCAGCCTCAGCCACGAATAAGATTCCTCAGCCACAAAGAAAGACATGGTGCCCAACTGTAGAGAATAAACACCATGAGACGATTGCATCAATGCTAAAGCATTACTTTTAAAGAAATGAATAATTGATTTATTCATTAGTGGAATGTGACATTTGAGGGAGTTAATAAATCTCCCTTTCTATAACTGGCCTGAGGAGAATGTCTTCCTCCCACACTTCAACCTGTTTGATCATGATACAGTACATCTGCTCCCTGGTTGGTCCTTATTCCTGACTGAACTGGGCATCATGAAAGCTTCCAATATTACCAAACCCTTCACAGATACACTCAGCCCTATGAGTATGCAGAAACCTAAATTAAATGTAATATATTTAGATATGAATTTGTAATACATACATGTGTTTTCTACACATTTTATTTTTTGTGTTTTTTTTTTCTTCACACAACGATTGTATTTATTTCATATTTACAAGGCTATTTTTGTGCTTTTTCTTCAAGGGATCCAGGGGGTTCAGGCGTCAGCTACTTCGACACCCCCCCAGCCCCCCCAGCCCCCCCGTCCCCACCCGAAAGACACAAGCCTCATAAACCTCAGACCTCATACAGTTCCACATACTGTTCTATGAAGTAGATCAGTGACACAAACGTAACATAAAGACCCAGAATTCTCTATGGGGAGTCGCCTAAGTGACCCAGGGACATTCCTACAGGTCGTGCGCCACGCTGCAGGTGAAGGTAAGCATAAAACGCTCGCGGAAAGTAAGCGCTGATAGCGCGCGGCTGTTGCGCAAACAATGCAGAAAGATAGAGTGTCAATCCCTGATCCCGCTTCCTAAGGGATTGCATTTCCAATTACTTCTCATCCCCCGAGGTAATAGCCAGTTGTCCCCACTTAACCTCTTTTTCATTTCAAGTTATTGTCGGCCGGAAATATTTTTCACAGACGCCGAGTGGTCCTGGATCCAAATAGATAGAGGCTTCCAGAAAACACACTGAGCGGGGTGTGAAAGCAGAAAGCAGATTAGTTTCTCTCACCGCATCGAAACGTAAGATTTCCTTTCATTATGACCATAAATGTGAAAATATACGGCTATACTTCAATAGAAATAAATGTAAACATATATATATTTACCAGTCTCTCGCAATCAGTCTGTCTGTTGTCTTGACAGATGAATAGAGATTGCAGTAGATATATATAATGGGGGTAGGCCCTGGGTTTAAACTATGGCCCTTGGCGCCCGTAAAGTGCACCAAAAGTAACGTACAGAGGATTAGATCATCAAAAAGGTTCGAATCCAGTCGGGGCACCAGTGTAAGACATGTCCTTCCTCTTCGCCTGGTACAAGGGACAGTCACAATGCTTTTTATCCTGGCTGCTTTTTATCCTGGCTATCCTTTTCCTAAGTGAAGGCTATTTACAGAGATACATATTTACTGTGGTGGGTAGTTGTTATCCTCAGCTGTCCAACGACAGTATAAGTGCAGAACTGCAGAACCGACAGAGATTCTCATCTGCTCACTGATCATAAGCAGAAGGCTGATGCTATGAGCATTTCTTTTAAAGCGAGGAAGCATCTGTCAACATCAGTGTAAGGAACATGAAAGAACGCCTCGTCAGCTATTCTGTGTGTGTGTGCGCGCCATGCATGTAGCACGCACCGAATCAATAATGCAAAAAGGTGAATATAAACTCGGCTTGGGGCGTTAAAAAGGCGACCCCGTCCGTTCAGAGGAGAAGTGGGATAACACCGGCTAAAAGGCTAAAGCGCAACTGGGCTTCAAAGCAGGCCAATTTGGACATTTGACTTTAATGAGCTGATCGTGCTGATACAGCCCATTTAAGCTGATGCCGGACTGTGCACGCAGCTTTGGTGTTGGGGAGACGTGAGCAATGAGGCTAGTGTGTTTCTGACAGCAACCATACATACAAACACTCAGACTCACTGTATTTTTTCCAGACCAGCAAATAAGCAGAGCCATAAAATAAAATAACATTTCTGTGTGTGACTGAGGACAAGATGGGGTCGCTTTTTCATTGAACCAGATGAATCATATTATAATTCCATTTGGAAAGAGACACTTTCGTCATATCAAAAATATTCTGTTGGGGTTTTGGCAATAATTTGAATGACCATTATATTGGTCTGGTATGACATTGAAAGTCTGTAATTCAACCCACTATGGTTTTGCAGCCAAAACGCTGAGGAAAAAGACCGTTTGCGGCAAAACATTCACTTCTATAACTTGGAGCATTCCAACGTTTTCTCCAACACTGTTGAACACCGCCATCTAGTGGTGACACAGGATGAGACACACGGTGGAAGCAACTTGATGGATGCCAGTAAAGTATCTTCTTGTAGTTCATTTATTTCCTTATTATATCTATGGCAAACTGCCAGCTGAAATGGTCCCAGTGAATCATGATCCCTCTGTGGAAGAGTTATACGGGAAGGCAGGGGGAGCTCAGGGAATACAGAGACTCCTCTGCTTGTCTCCAGATGCATACCGGTAATTATGTTCTAATAAATTGACTGGTGATTGAAGTCGATGCCAGATTGATGTCTCTGGCTGGGTTCCTAACTCTCTGCATTCACTGAAGCCCCGTAGGTGAAATTCCTCCCAATCAGCAATCAAGTCCTCAGAATACATGGAGCAGTAACACCATGTCTTTAATTTACCACGCAAAAGCTGTTCATACAATATAACATTTTAATATGTATAATTATTAATATAATTATAATTATATAATATTAATATTGTATTGAAGTTATTTGTTCATTCAATCTGTGTACGGTAGTCTCTACACACATCACTTTCCCAATGTAATGAAATTCTAATATGAACTTTTTTGGAAAATGTATTTAGTTGCACACACTGTTCTAACCCCGTTCTTCACTTGAGAAAATGCAGCTGAATGGGGTGGCAGTGGGGAAAGCAGGGGCTCTCCCACAATACCACTCAGACCCTGGAAAAGCTGGGGCTATCCCACAATACCACTCAGACCCTGGAAAAGCAGGGGCTCTCCCACAATGCCGCTCAGACGCTGGGAAGCAGGGGCTATCCCACAATGCCACTCAGACGCTGGCCAGGCACAGGGAGGCGTTGGTGCCGCCGAACCCGAACGAGTTGGTGAGCGCGACCCGCCTCCCCTCGGTCCTCCAGTCCTGGGCCGTGCACGGCACATAGTTGAGGTCGAACTCTGGCTCGGTTCGGTCCAGGTTGAGCGTGGGGGGCAGGGCGCCGTGGTAACAGGCCATAGCTGTAAAGGCCGCCTCCAGCGCCCCCGCCGCGCCCAGCAGGTGGCCGGTGGCCCCCTTGGTGGACGACACGGCCAGGGAGCGGGCGTGCTGCTGGAAGAGTCTCTTGATGGCTGCATTCTCAGCAGCGTCCCCTAGTGGCGTGGAGGTAGCGTGTGCGTTCACGTACGTCACTGCCTCCGGATTCACCCCCGCGTCACCGAGAGCCGCGGACATGCACCTGCAGAACAACCCCCCAAAAACGAACTACAGGTTAGGGCTGCAGTATACCAGCATCAGTCATATACAACTCTGCGCATGACTTACATGTCTTGTGAAAAAAGTTTTGAAAGAGTGTTTTAAAGGAAAGAAAGAGGTAAAGACACACTTGAGCAGGTTTTATGGTTCTTACAGAAATCCCAAAACACCAAAACACAACTGGCAAAAACCCTAAAACAGGCTCATCTCTTAATGTGAGGTGCCCCACAGAGCAACAGGTAACTGTGACTGCATTAGCTGACTGAATAACCCGCTGTGCCGCTCCCCGTGAGATTTCGGGAGGTACCTGAAGGCCCCGTCTCCATCAGCCGTGGGCGCGGTGATGTGGCTGGCGTCCCCGGAGAGGCCGTACCCCAGCACCTCGGCGTACACCCTGGCCCCCCGGGCCCGGGCACGGCCAAACTCCTCCAGCAGCAGCACGGCGGCCCCCTCGCCCATGACGAAGCCCTCCCGCTCCGGGTGGAAGGGCCTGGAGGCCAGCCTAGGCCTGTCGTTCCAGCTGGTGCTGAGGGCGCGTGCCCGGGCGAACCCGGCGATGGCCAGCGGGCCCACGCAGGCCTCCGCCCCGCCCGCCAGCATCACCTCTGCGTCTCCGTGGGCAACGAAGCGGGCGGCATCACCAATGGCGTGCGCGCCCGTCGTGCAGGCGGTGGAGACGGCGTGGTTGGGGCCCTTCAGTTTGTGCTTGATGCTGATGTGCCCGGCGGCCATGTTGACCAGGATCCGCGGCACAAAGAAGGGGCTGACCTTGCTGTAGCCCCTGGAGGAGAAGGCGGTGGCCGTGCGGGCGATTTCGTCCAGTGGCACCATGCCCATGCCTACCGCCACCCCCGTGCTCAGCTGCTCCTCCAGGCTGGTGGGGTACCAGCCCGAGTCCCTCAGCGCCAGCTCCGCCGCCCCCAGCGCCATCACGGTGGCCGGGGACATGCTGTTGATCTCCCCTCGGGAAGCGAACCTGTCTTCCCGGAACTCCCCTTCACCGTCTCCCCTCGGCACGCAGGCGGCCACCCGGCAGGGAACGGTTCTGTACTCCTCCGAGTCCAGGCCGACGATGCCGCTCTCACCGCGGATCAAGCGCTCCCAGGGCAGTGCGGTCCCTGTCCCGAGAGGGGAGACGAGCCCGACCCCGGTGATCACCACTCTTCTGCGGGACGCTCCGCTAACGGGAGCGCTGTAACGCCTCAGGCGGGAGCTCGGACTAACACAGGTCCTCAGATTCAAAAGTCTGTGCCCGGCCGATTTCAGCACCAGCTTTTGCCAACAAGTTAGTGACATGGCGTAACTGTTTCGGCTTCTACAACGTGGCGACGCGAATATGAAAACGATCACTGGATACGCCCAAATATTTATGATTCTTTGAAAACGACACTGTAATAGGAGTACATAATAATGACAACTGTCTGTTGTCACATTTTGCACTTGCAGGTAACAACCCACCTACACTTTTCACCGACACAAGCTAGCAAGCTAAATCAAAGTGAGACGGTATGGCAAGCTCAAACAATAATACCATAGCAGATACTCGCCTTTTTAAAGTGAAAGACAAAGAGATTCTAACTGTTGCAACATGTATATGACCCTCCACCAGAGCGGGCAACGTGAAGATCTTTCGGATAACGCAAATCTCGCTATCTGTAGTAGACTACAGTATAACACGGCAACATTAGTTTGACAGAATGCCTCGCCAGCATGTCGCCTGATCATTAGTGTAGCAGTATATTAAGCAACTCCAAGAAAAGTGAGTTCCTATCGATAATATTATACATGTTGATACCTTATTAGTTTTTTAAATAACCAAAACGCATATGTGGTAAACATATATTTTTTAAAGCGTACACATTTTATTCAGGCAGTCTGAAAGCTTCAAAACTGAGCACGACGAGTTCAACGACAGAGATCCTATTATCGAGAATCCTACGACCATCGTTAATAATAAAGATCCTGTTTGTAGCGAGGATATTGACGAATTTCAAAGTTCCGGCTTTGACACTTCCGGATCTAAGATGGCAGCAACAGAATTGTGTTGTCTTGTTACAATAAAAAATCTCTGCCAACGATAAAGAGGAAGAAAGCTTGCCAGTGTTGAGGAGCTGTGCTGGTCAAGGCGAAGGAGACCGGAGGCGACGTGTAGGGTTGAGATGTCTGGATCACAGGGGGTCAGTGCTTTATGCGAAAACCCAAACGATGTCTTCTTAGACGTCTCCAAGCTATTGCTGACTTATGCGGACAACATTCTGAGGTGATGTCAATTAGCTGGCTAACGTTACGAACCTAAACTTCTTGGGTGCGCGCTATGCAAAGTAAACGCTTGCTAGCTAGCCAGTGGTCTGTTATTGTGCAGTGTCATTTATGTGTCTCTGTAGTTAGCACGTTAGCAATGTGAAACCGTTGCCTAACTTTCATGTTATAAGTAATCAACAGTAAAATGCATGTATGATGCTAGTTTTGCCGGCGCAGGGAATGTTTTTTCGACAAATTAGTCAGTTTAGCAAGCCGTCGAATCCGACACAGAATTAGCTGGCTAGCTAACGAAAACAGCTGCGGATGTGTCGTTGACAGCCTGGTTAAAAACTAACTTGTCTGATCATTGATATTCCTGTATTGTGTTGGCATCTTTACAGAGACCCCGATCAGGAGAATATTATTAGCTTATGAAGTCTCAGTATATGTGTCTGACGAATGTTTGAAATGCATTAAGTATGAAAGATCTTGTCTTGTGTGGTTAAGTTTTCACTTATTTCTGTTAATCATTGTCATGCGAGTAGGAATCCAAATGAAGACAAATACAGATCGATCCGGATCGGAAACCCGACCTTTTCCACCAGACTGCTGCCCATCCGAGGAGCGGTCGAGTGCCTGTTCGAAATGGGCTTTGAAGAGGTACGTTTTATAATCGTCTACTACTGTGTCATAAGAAGTTCTTCTGAGTTTGTATTTCTGGTTATCCAAGTAACCTTAATTGAAATCCAAATAGCTTTAAATCAATTATAGAATCCGGTTTTGTTGAAAGGTTTATTTTAGAACACTGGGTTTCTCTGTTTCAAATTGCTTCTTTTCGGGATGCCATGTTGGATTAGATTTCTTCGCGCACTTTAGTGTTCAGTAATACTGTATGAAGATTCAGACAATGAAATTTCCCATCGAAAACGAAAAACGAAATTAAGGACGTCCCCATCGTAACACGACGGACTCACTCGTAGATCTATCTGTGTATTTAACTGTATGTGAACTTTAAGTGGGTGACACTCTCCAAATTTGCTTTTCGATATAAACCTTTCTCTCTTTTTCACTCAAGACTACTACTTACTCTCCTTGCGTGATTTAGCATTGCCACCCTCTCTGCTCAACCACAGAGCTGCCGTTGCAGTGCCCTCTAAACCCTAAAGGGGGCGCTATAGTAATTTTCAGAGCTTCAGAGCAGCTCATGTCATTCTGCTCTAGTTGGGTACTTTCTTCACAGGAAGTCTTAAATCATTCCCTTTTCTTAAAGTAAGAAAAGTAAAGTTGGACAACTGATGGTTTAGTGTGGGACTGAATGAACTGTGGATCTGGTATTAATACCTTATTAATGCTGGTGTTTGTTGATGAGTTAATTTCTCTGTCTGTAGGCGGAGACTCACCTGGTGTTTCCGAAGACTGCCTCTGTGGAGCAGCTGAGGCGCATCAGAGAGTCCATCGCGGCCGAGAGAGACCACAGGCTGGGGGCGGGGCAGTCTCCCCTGTGCCCTCAGAGCTCCGCCCCCAGCTGTACTCTCCCCCAACCAGCCAGCGCCCCTCCCCTGACTCCGCCCCCTGCCCCCGCCCCTCAGCCCGCGCAGACCTCCTCCCAGCCAATCCCCTTGGTAAAGTTCCTGAATTTGCTCATCTGATGTTGCCTGTGTGTGTTGTGAGAGGGGAGCTGTGCGTGTGATAAGTACATGAGTCTAGTCTGAGGCTCGTCTGTTGAAATGCAGGAAAGCTTTAAAAGATGCCATTTATTCTCATCGGTATGGCTCTTAAGTTCAGAGCTACATCATTATGGATTTATATTTGCGCAAATGAAGCGAGAGGGGTGTGCCTCTCCTTTGAATAAGTACAAGATGTTTGTGGATGGGTGAGAAGGTGGTAAGATAGCTGACACGTGTCCTATGATATAAAAATGGTTTTAGCTAAAGTAAGAATGTGGGCTGTCCGGTTTAACAGGGAACCCTTCAATTCAGGTGGAAATGGGCAGGAAAACAACAGCAGTGATGGTGTCAGAGGTGCAGCCTGATGCCTGATGATGGTTTGTGACTCGAAAGTCCCCCTCCCTCCCTCTTTCTGTTCCCTCGCTCTTTCTACTCCTTCCTCTGTTGCCCTCTCATTGGCATCACTCTCATGTCCTCTTTGGCTCTTTCTTCCTCTCCCGCTGTCTCTCTGTCTCCCTTCCCACCTCTCTCCCTCTTCCTCTGTAATATCAGGGGAACAGCGTCAGCTTCTTCAGGACCCTGCAGTCCAACTTCCAGCATGTGATGGTGTATGAGAGCCCCGCCCTGAAGCAGAAGGCCCTGGACTGCGTGCCCCTCCCCCGCCTCCGAGAGGCGGCCCAGGAGAAGCTGCAGCAGGCCCGGCGGGCCGACCCAGGTACCGGAACCTGGCCGATCCCACACGACAGTCCAGCGTGAAGCTTTCACGTCACACACAGACGTTTCTGTGCACAGGGACATTTTATGTTTTTTCTGCTCAAATTTAATATTTGTGAAAAATAATACAAACCCCTAAATCTCTTTAATAGAGTGCTTCCCTTTTCAGGTCTGTCAAAGTTCTGTGCTGCCCCACCGGAACACTCAAAATTCCCCATGCTCCAGGGGGGATTTAGTTACACCCCCCACCCAGTCAGCGCAACGCTGTGTCCACTCTGTGTGATCTCTCTGCACGGCCTAGTTTCTGTCACGCCCCCTTGCTGGCGTCTGTTTTCCTATTGGTTGTATATGTTTGGCTGGAGCAGGACGAGCTGCTGGGATCTACACCGTATTGTACTGCCCAGGGATCACCCCTCTTTGTGCTTTTGTATATGTGCTGTAGCCTTACTCGTGAGAGCACCAGCAGTTCTAAGCCTTCCTCAGCACGGTGTTCATGCTGGAACGTTGTTGTAATGTTTGTATAATGTTTGTGGAATGTGTTTCCCTGTGCAGCGTGTAACCTTGTGGAGCAGGACCTGCTGCTGCTGGAGCTGCTGGCCTGGTTTAAGGGGGAGTTCTTCTCCTGGGTGGACTGCTTGGCCTGCAGTCGCTGCGGGGGAAGCACCCAGAGCTCGGGAAACCTGTCCCCCTCTGCTGACGACCTGCGCTGGGACGCCAGCCGCGTGGAGAACCACTACTGCAGCGCCTGCCAGCTGACCACGCGATTCCCCAGGTGCCCTCTGTCTGTCTGTCCGTCTGTCTGTCTGTCTGTCTGTCGCACACTATGTCTGTCTGTCTGTCTGAAGCATAGTATGTCCTTTGTGCTGGAAGGTGCTCTGGATAAGAGCGTCTGCTAAATGAACGTAATGAAATATATCAGTTTGTCTGTCTGAGGTACTGTGTGTCTGTCTGTGTCTCAGTATTGGCTGGCAGGCTGGTTCTTGTTTGTGGCTGTAAAACTCCTCATGTGTCTTTATGCTGACGCGCTCTGTTGGCCTGTGTTTCCGCAGGTATAACAACCCTGAGAAGCTGCTGGAGACCAGGAGAGGGCGGTGTGGAGAGTGGGCCAACTGCTTCACGCTCTGCTGCAGGGCACTGGAGCTGGAGGCCAGGTACATCTGGGACAGCACAGGTACGAGGCAGACGCGCCCCCGATCTCTCTCCTCTGTCTGTGGGGTGTACAGATTTCACCCCGATCTCTCTCCTCTGTCTGTGGGGTTTACAGATTTCACCCCGATCTCTCTCCTCTGTCTGTGGGGTTTACAGATTTCACCCCGATCTCTCTCCTCTGTCTGTGGGGTTTACAGATTTCACCCCGATCTCTCTCCTCTGTCTGTGGGGTTTACAGATTTCACCCCGATCTCTCTCCTCTGTCTGTGGGGTTTACAGATTTCACCCCGATCTCTCTCCTCTGTCTGTGGGGTTTACAGATTTCACCCCGATCTCTCTCCTCTGTCTGTGGAGTTTGAAGATGTAACCCTGATCTCTCTCCTCTGTCTGTGGGGTTTACAGATGTAACCCTGATCTCTCTCCTCTGTCTGTGGGGTTTACAGATTTCACCCCGATCTCTCTCCTCTGTCTGTTGGGTTTACAGATGTAACCCTGATCTCTCTCCCCTCTGTGTAGGGTGTATGGATGTAACCCCGATCTCTCTCCTCTGTCTGTTGGGTTTACAGATGTAACCCTGATCTCTCTCCCCTCTGTGTAGGGTGTATGGATGTAACCCCGATCTCTCTCCTCTGTCTGTTGGGTTTACAGATGTAACCCTGATCTCTCTCCCCTCTGTGCAGGGTGTATGGATGTAACCCCGATCTCTCTCCTCTGTCTGTTGGGTTTACAGATGTAACCCTGATCTCTCTCCCCTCTGTGTAGGGTGTATGGATGTTACCCTGATCTCTCTCCCCCTCCTGTCCCAGACCACGTGTGGACGGAGGTGTACTCGCCCTCCCAGCACCGCTGGATGCACTGTGACCCCTGTGAAAACGTCTGTGACAAACCCCTCCTGTACGAGATCGGCTGGAGCAAGAAGCTGTCCTATGTCCTGGCCTTCTCCAAAGATCAGGTGAAGCACGAAATGTCTCCCAGCAAAGTGTGAATGTAAGTGTGTGCTGGAGGTTTGCTGAGGAGTGAGAGCTCTGCCTCAGACTCGTATTGCCTGAAATGAGGCCGGTGTGAAGACTCTGGCAAGGAGATCAGATGGAATCGGGTGCTGAATGGGCGTTTCTCCAATGCTCAGGTGGTGGACGTGACCTGGAGGTACTCCTGTAAGCACCAGGAGGTGCTGTCCAGGCGGACACAGGTCCATGAGGCATGGCTTCGGGAGACCATCAACGGGCTCAACGCTGTGGTGTGTGTTTAAAAGTGACTAAAAATGTTTTCCTGAATTGCTGATTTAGAATCTCAGCCTCTGTCAGGGGCAGTGTTTGGTGTGCTGAGCGAATGGGGAGAGGGACAGAGAGCACCTGTGTGGATGGGTGCTGATACATTGATGTGTAAATGGCTGGTGGGTGACTGTATGATACTCTCCTCCACACCTGAGGATGGTGGTGGTGGTGGTCGTTTTAATGATGAGGAACATTATGCTATGTTGAGCCTCCAGAGCAGGAGCAGTTTCTCTGTGAGGATTCCAGTGATGACGATGATGAAGGTTGTGAGAGCTAATGAAGGTTGTGTGATGGTGATGAAGGCTGTTAGCAATGATGATGAAGAGGAAAGTTTGTTAGTGTGGGCAATGAAGGGGATGATGATGTTATGTAAGTGAAAGTTATGTGAGTGAAGATGATGATGATGATAAAGGTTTTGTTAGCGACGGGCTATGTGAGTAAAGATGAAGATAATGATGAAGGTTATGTTATTGATGGCAGTGATGATTAAGGTTATGTTAGTGAGTGTGATGATGATGATGATGATGATGATGATGAAGGCTTTGTTTGTGATGGCAGTGATGATTAAGGTTATGTTAGTGATGATGCTGAAGGTTATGTTAGTGAATGTGATGATGATGATGACGATGAAGGCTTTGTTTGTGATGGCAGTGATGATTAAGGTTATGTTAGTGATGATGGTGAAGGTTATGTTAGTGATTGTGATGATGATGATGATGATGAAGGCTGTGTTTGTGGCTGCAGAGGCAGCAGGCTCTCAGCCCGGAGAGGAGGAAGGAGCTGCTGGAGAGGCTGCTGGTGGAGCTGGTGGAATTCATCTCCCCAAAAACGCCCAAACCGGGCGAGCTGGGCGGGCGTATCTCCGGCTCGCTGGCGTGGAGGGCGGCCAGGGGCGAGACGGGCCCCGCCTCGGTGAGAGACGCTGCCCCGAGCCGTTCACGTTTCAGAGCGTGTGCTGAAACGACCAGCAGGCCCCGCCGAGTTTGGCCGTATCGAGTTCCTTTGTTTCTTACACTGGCAAAAATTCCCTTACAATACAGCCCTGCCCTGAAATGCGTTCGGGTCCTGCTCAAACAGCAAACATTGCAGTGTAAATCATGTGGTGTGTTCAGGGCTTGCTTGTACTGTTTCCACACTGCAGATTACGGTGTAATAGCGAGTCATTCTCCAGAACCTGTGCCGGTCCCTCAGCACTGTATCTCCTGTGCTGCTCTCTCTCCTCATATTTGTCTAACTGGAAGGTACACTTTAGCGTGAGAAGAGGTTGTTTCAGATGCCAGGGGATGGATGGCATCTCTTTGATACCTCAAACATTCAGATCAAGTAGGGATGATCTGTGAGAATTATGCTTTTGATGTTTTTCTTAAGAAGGACATCAAAGATTTCAGTGCCTGTGTTTTCAGGCTACTGCCAACACGTCTTTGAGCCAACTACATGTCCTGTTCCCACTTAAAACCCACAGACACACAGAGAACGACGACAGTAATTATACCAGTAAAAATACTGAAGAAATTCAAATAAATGGAACCGGTCGCAACACAACGGTGACTTTGAAAGAATAATTATAAAGGAGCGAATAATAACGTTTTCCAGTTTCTAGAAGTAATATTAGAGTGGTGATTGTCCCCTCCGGTCGGGGCTGCTTGCTGACTCCCTCGCTATATCCCTCCAGAGCTCGGAGGAGTTTGTGTTCGTTCCCACGGAGACCGAGTGGAGCGGGAGGGTGTTCCACCTGCAGTACAGCTCGACCGGGGACCGGTACCGCCGGGTGTCGAGTGGCGGGGAGGAGCTGGGGGGCTGGGAGACGGGTGTGTGGAGGAGGGGGGCCGTCTTCAGGAAGGTGGAGAACGACTGGAAGATGGTAAGGCTCTCCGTTCTCTGCCCAACAAGTTCATTCCGCCGGTTGCTGTGTCCAGCATTTCTCTGAAACTACTTCCTTGGTTGGTCTTTTCGGCCCATTACTTCAGTTTATTCATGATTTTATTCATTTCACTCTTACTTGGTAGAGCAAAACCAATGTCTGCAAAACTATTCATGCAAAGTTCTGAAAATAAACTAATTTGTCCTTTTGGAGGCATCTGTCCCCTCCAGTGGCAAACTGATACAGCATTATTTTCCAGATTCCTGGGAGATGTTCTTATCCAGAGCAACTTTCATATCTTATGACTTTTGCACGATGCCCATTTATACAGCTAGATATTTACTTAGTAACTCAGTTTGCATGCCTTTACAAAGGGTGCAGCTGCAGTGCCCCGTGAGGGAACTGAACCAGCAATGTTTTGGTTTCAAGTCCTGCTCCTTACCGCTACACCACTCTGCTGCCCTGCTCCTTACCGCTACATCACACTGCTGCCCTGCTCCTTACCGCTACATCACACTGCTGCCCTGCTCCTTACCGCTATACCACACTGCTGCTCCTTACCGCTACACCACTCTGCTGCCCTGCTCCTTACCGCTACATCACACTGCTGCCCTGCTCCTTACCGCTACACCACACTGCTGCCCTGCTCCTTACCGCTATACCACACTGCTGCCCTGCTCCTTACCGCTACATCACACTGCTGCCCTGCTCCTTACCGCTACATCACACTGTTGCCCTGCTCCTTACCGCTACACCACACTGCTGTTCCTATTATACCACATCACTGCCCATTCTACTACACTCACTTTTGGTTAGCTCTAATAATCTTATTCACAAATTAAAAAAGTAAACATCCCCCACATTTACATAGCAGGGAAACACCTCAACAGCCTCACCAATCAAACACACACACATATGTGCACACACACACACATACGCACACAAACACACACACACACACACACACACACACACACACACACACACACACACACACACACACACACACACACATATACACACACACACACCTGGTTTTATAACTGACATTGAATCTTGTTTATATCTCAGTAGCCCAGCTGACGTTTGAAATAACACCCTGCCCAGGGGGAAATGTGGTCCACCGTACTTATTTTGAACTAAAAAATATGCCAGGAATAAAAACACTTTCCACTGTATCCACCGCCTTTCTGGGTTTCTAACTCACTAACGACAGTGTTTTTTTTTTCCCCAGGTGTACATTGCTCGCAAAGAAGGCTCTGAGGCAGGGACAATCAGCTGGAAGTTCGACTGCGGCCCCCAGGGCCTGAAGATACGGACGGTCTCTGTCAGAGCACGGAGTCAGACCTTCCACTCTGGCAGGGTCACCTGGAGAATGCGCTCAGGCCAGGACACCATAGAGTTCTCAGGAGGTAGGAGGCCGTGATCATCAGGGTGCCAGAACACCATAGAGTTCTGGGGAAGGAGGAGACTGATGTTCAGAACTCCGGGACATAAAGAGTTCAGAGGAGGTAGCAGATAATGATTGTCACAGAATGTAGATATTCTGTTATGGCCAGATATTCAGCTCCTGGAGTTTTTCTGTTCTGTTCCAGCTGGTAATGGTTCTGGTGATGTGTCCCAAAGAGTATTAAATGACAAAAGGGAAAAGTTCCTGTTGTCATTGAAAACTATGTTGCCTTTAGTATTGGAGCAATAGGCGCAGCAGGAGGCAGGGAGATCAAAGTCCACAGTGCAAGTACATCTAATCTTATTGTACTTACTTGCCTGCACTCTTTGCTACCCACAATCCATTGCTCTAGCAAACCAGAAAGAAATAGTAAAATTAGTCTCAACATAACCATCTCTGATGTCTGTGTTGCTGGTTTGCTAGCCATGCCACTTCAAGAATGTTCATAATGAGCCAGCAAATCAGAGCGCTTGTAGCTACGACAAAAGGCAGAGACAGAATTTTTGTGACGTACACTGAGCTGATTGTCTGGCCCCTCTGTCGTTGGAGTCTGTGATTGTCTGACTGTGAGGATAGCCTAGAGTTCTCAGGAGGTATAGGAGGGTTTGTGGGATTGTCAGAGCTCTCTGACAAAGATTTTTGAGGTGTGTGTGTGGGAGCTCTTTGATATTTCCAAACTTAATTGAATTGGTTATGAGCCCTGCTCCTTACCACCATGCTAGACTATTGCTGTGAATGTATGGCATATCATTTTAAGTTGAATAAGTTAAAACACGTTACCCTGACAACATCGTTTTGGACACTTGGTTTACGTATGTGGAACATTTTTTAACCTCTTGGTGTCTGTCCACAGATGGTGAGATGCACTCGGCTCCCAGCCTCTCTGGATCCACAGAGCTGGTGGTGGAGGCGGAGCTCAGCGGTGGGGATGGGGAGACGTCGTGGCAACACGCTCAGCTGTTCAGACAGAGCTTAACAGACCCAGAGGAGCCTTCCTTCGAAATCATCATCAGCATGGAGGAGGCTTGACGATAGAGACGCTGTTTATAGATCCACACACTGTTCCCCTGTCATGATCATGTCATGTAAAGTAGTTTCCTGATGTTGTGTTGGGGAGGAGGGGGTTGCTGATGGTGGCGGGGTCTCCAAGCACTTAGCTGATCTTTTGCGCGTCACTCAGTCTTCGGCCTTTGTAAAACCCCATGGCAGCCCGGACCGCCAAAAGACCTGGAGCTCTTTCATGGGAAACGTTGGGGGTCACCGTCCAGGAAGGACTTTTATCTGAGCCTTCAGCCATACGCGCCACAAAAACACTTCTGCCAGTTCCCCCCGCCAAACCCTTTCCCCAGGGGACCAGACTTGCTTTCCCCTGACGTGAGGCGTTAAATACGAACTTCTATAAATATCCCCCCCACAGTTCGCAGTGCTGTTTTGTACCCAAACATCAAGTTTACTGTGAAGTGCTGCTTTCTCATGACTTGTAGAGAAAGGGACAAGCGTGTAATTACCACGTGACGTGCAGTCTCCAGAACACTTAAATGTACCAGTGACTGTAGGTGTGTGTCTGAATATATCCACGGCCGTTCTTTTTAAAAGGGCATGAACTGTGTGAGAGCCATCCGACTGTAAAAGTGTGTTCAAAATAATTCACCCCCCCACCCTGAACAGACTCAAAGACCTGATATCCATGCTCTGTTGTCCTCTTGTGCAGTGGTAATCAAGTGAATTAAAGGTATTTTTGCAACAACATGGTCTAAAGTTATGAATGGAATAAGTAACATGGATTGCTTCTGCACGGGCATTAGAATGTACAGATTCAGAAGAATGCTGGATGTAAGCAAATGCAACCAACCGAAATAAGTGGACAATTTTCAGTTTATTGGTGGCGCTTAATATGAAAAGATCAGGTGAAGTGTTCCGACTTCCAACTACTCGTAGTGAAACCCACAGGAAATAATCGACAGAGGATGTCGGTTAAAGAGATGTCAGTTATAAACTCTTTCGCACGATAAATTAAATGTTCGATGACAAGCTGTACTAGGCAGCATCGAAACTCCCCACACATCTTTCGAGTGGTTTTCTTAGGTTCAGTATTACTTATTATTGCCCAAAAATGAAATCACTCAGAAAGACACTTAGCAGGGCTCGGTTTGTTTGATCTCTGAGTATTTTTATTCAGTGTTATAATTGTGTCAAACAGTCGTTTTCGTGTCAGAGCAATGCACACATCCTTGTGTTGTGGGGGTAAGTGTACATCGCGATTACGCACGACGTAAAACTGAAAATGCGCTTTCTTCTCGCCGGTTGCCATCTGTGCTTGCGTCACAGAGAAGCGGTGAATTTTCCTATTGGCTGAACCGGCGGGCGCTCAGCAGGCCTGGCACGGGATTGGTCGGTTTCGGCCGGAGGGGGATCGTCGCCGTGCGGATGGTGGAGCCGGACGGAGGCAGCGGCGGTGTTATTGTTTCTCAATGAAAACCCCGAGTGTGGAATTTAACCAATGTTGTACAGCCGTTTTATTTAAACATTCTTCAGTTTTATTTTCTACGCAATGGGCACGCTGTGAAACTATTTAATTAATTGTTTTGTACAGTAATTTATACCCAAGAACGTACATAACCAGCTTAATGAGAAGTCCAGGCCGTAGAGCCGCCGCTAGTCGATTTTAACAATAGCCGCGGCGAAGCAACCCCACCACGGGCAGCTGTTCGGACGGCGATTTACCGAAAAAATACGCGACTGCTGAATAGAAAAAAACTGCACAGCGATACTTACGCTCCAATGGGGTCACTCTTTTGAAACGTTGTGTTTTTATGGACAATTTTTAAGCAAAGAAGTGGAGTGTTTTTTTACATACAGCGCGGATATTTAGGAAAACACAAAAGGAAGATGTCCAACGGCGCAGCAGGAAGCGGAGGCTTGACCTGGGTGGTAAGTGCCGATACTCATTTCGCCTGCTTTATTACGAACACATAGCGCACAGCTACAGATTATCACCACTGCAGCAGCGCTGCCCTGCTCGCCCAGCACCGCCGGCTTATTTGCGGAATTTTCTAGCTAACGCCACAGGGTAAATGTCCGGCACTGCTAGCTACACCAGACCCCCCTGGTTAGAAGCTGGGCTAGTTGGCTAATGTTAGCCACATCTCATTTCATTAAGCCGACTTGCTGGTGGAAAATAAGACATAAAGCAAACGAACACATTTAGACTGAGAACAATTTGCTCGCTGGTTGATATTTCCTGACGAGCTGCAGTACATCGTTAGGTAGGAAAATGTTTTCTTTCGCATCTCTTGACTTTGCCAGACTTAGTTTCTCGCCAGCTGGCGATAGGTACACCCTCAGGCTGGTTAGTTGGCGAGCTGAATAGATACCCAACACCCCACCATTGCAAAGCTCCTCAAAAAGTTCTTTAAACAGCTGTGTGGCTAGTTAAGTGCAGCAGTTAGCTGGTTAGCTAGCGAACTAGCAGCGTGACTGTGGGAAGTTTGAGCAGTTTGCAGCTGTGCCTCGGTGGGAGTGTTTCCTGAGGATCGGCCCCACAGACTCTCTTTATCTCTGAACTGATTTCGTGTGAAATCCGAGGCTCGTGCGCCCGTGGCATCCCCGCGAGCCGCCGACAATAGAGCAGCTGGCCGCGAGCGCCAGCGATGCGAGCTCGAGCTCCGGCTCGTGCGGGATTGTCCCCGCGCGCGGCTGTTGCCTGGCCTCCCTCTCGGGACTTGGCTCCTTTTAATTGTGGTGATTTAAGTTGAATTAATTGTGCGTAATCGAGTACTTTCTCCAACGTGAAATTTCGTATTCATAGTCGCCTGTTCTGTATGGACACGACAAACTCCAGGAACAGCTTGACATTATGAATGAAACAGTTTTATGCAGGTATGTGGTAGGGAGGCTGAAGGTAAAGGTTGTCTGAAAAATGATGGACCATGTATATCATTAGTTTGTGTGTGTGTTGTTGGGTGGGTGGGTCCAAAACTGTAAGCAGGATTAGTGGATTTGGATTTTAAGTTCAGGGTTACAAGCACAGCTATGCCCAAACATAACTGAACCAACATAAGTTCAATGATCTGTAAACTGATCAATTGAAATGTTTCATAGTTTGAAGAAGTGCTGGCAGATTGGTCTGCAGCTGCAGAGGGGTATAGATACCAAACATTCTGGCATTATGAGTCATCACCTTCAGAGTGTCAGAGGAATGCTGGGGGTCTGACCACGCTTTACCAGCAGGGCAGGAAGGTTAGCCTGAGATGGAAGCGTAGCTGTGCTTTGTGGCTGCGCCTCGCCCCTGCAGCTCCAGGGCAAATCCAGTGGTTGCAATGGATCGTGGGACATTTCGCGTCTCAAATCCTAAGCGTTGTAGTAGGGCTATGCAATTGTGATAAATTTTCTTCATTTTTGATATTTCTGTCATTTGAGAGATGCCTTTAAAAGCAAACCTTTATAAAATAAGACCTGTAAACTAGCATACATGTAAGTGTATATATAACATATGAATAATGTATATAATGTGTATATCATGTGTGAGGTGATCGGTAGTTGCATTTTTTTTCCATTAACATTTTACCAAAATAAATCTATCAATTGCAACTTTAAACTAGAAGTAGTGTATATGGATTTAAGTGCTTATTTTGAACAATGAAGCATCATTATGTGCATTGTGATCGCCACCCTTATTGAAGTACCTGTCTTATCACAGGGAACAGGAAAACGCACAGACTGACCACTGAGAAAGTTAGGGATAATTTCTCGGCTGCCCGTGCGTGCTGTCTCAGGTGCTCAGCTGCTGAGATGCTTAGCCCAGCTTTCAGCAGGGGGACCGGCTGCACAGACACGCTTTAATCCCTGTTACTGTTTCAGAACCATCAACCCTGCAGCAGAACAGGCTTACAATGTCCAAACCCAACAAGGAGGCGTGAAATGGCATTTTAATCTGTCGCCTCGGTTTTTAGACAGCCCCTTATCACCTTGTTTTGAGTTAATGGCAGGAGCTCGGGCAGATGCGCATCCTGCATCGTTTGCTCTTAGTGTGTTGTAGATGTACACAGTTCTGACGCGCTCGGCTGAGCGCTGCGTCACAGTGAAGGAGCTGTTGAAGTTCCTGTGCCCCCCGCCCCACACTCCCAACACGCACATGCACGCACACACACAGACACACACACGCGGCAGGGTGGACAGGTGCCAGGCCCCCTCTCTCTCTGTGTGCCCCCCGTAACGACGCTGTGCCCATGTGTCTAATGACAGACCCTCTTTGATAAGAACAATGCTGCCAAGAAGGAGGAGGCCAACGGCAGGGGTGACGGGCCCAAGGCCGACGCCCCCAAGAAGGAGGGCTCCAAGAAGATGTCTGTGGAGCGCGTCTACCAGAAGAAGACCCAGCTGGAGCACATCCTGCTCCGCCCCGACACCTACATCGGCTCCGTGGAGCCCGTCACCCAGGTGAGAAACACACCCACACTCTCGCACACACACACACACACATACACTCTCACACACTGTGTGTACACACACTCTCACTCTCACTCTCACTCTCACTCTCACTCACACTCACAGACAAGTACAGAAAAACACCCACACTCTCGCACACACACATACACTCTCACACACTGTGTGTACACTCACTCTCACTCTCACTCTCACTCTCACTCTCACTCACAGACAAGTACAGAAAAACACCCACACGCTCACACAACGGCAGATGCCCACAGAGACACAGTTACAGTAACTGAGGTTACACCAGCAGCTGCTCTCCCACCTGGGGACTGGAAACCCGCTCCTCTGTGTGTGTGGTCCCTGTGTGTGTAATTACCCCCCCTAAACACACACACACAAATACGCCTACACACACACATACACACAGACACACACAAATACGCCTACACACACATACACACACAAACACACACAGACACACAAATATGCCTACACACG
This sequence comes from Megalops cyprinoides, assembly GCF_013368585.1. Taxonomy (NCBI): domain Eukaryota; kingdom Metazoa; phylum Chordata; class Actinopteri; order Elopiformes; family Megalopidae; genus Megalops; species Megalops cyprinoides. The sequence goes on from NC_050603.1 coordinate 2,068,117, forward strand.
CATACACACAGATACACACATACAGTATGCGTGCACATACACATACGCACATACATGAATGCACACACATGAATGCACACACATGCACATACACACGGGCTCATACTCTAGATATCTGTGCTTCATGGATACATGCCTTTTATTTCTCTTGTATATCATTTATTATTTCAAATCTAATTAAGGACTTTTATTAACTTCAGGAAATAAGTGAAAGATGAAGCTGGCTTATCGCTTAAAGATTTCTGCCAGAGTTTTCCTTTGTTGTACTTAAAAGAAAAGATATGCATATCAAATGAGCTTTTATTCGCTATGCTCCAGAATTTCAAATACGAGTTGTTACATAAGCAATTTCAGCTGAATACTTGGGGGAATTTGTGTTTGAATGTATAAACATAGAGGCTTGAGTGTTACATAATAGCAGTGGTTATTCCATTTGGTCTGACCGTCAGATATAACTTTAGCTGTTGTGTGTTTGATGATTATGATTATGATGCTTATGATTTCGTTTTTGTAATTTTTTTTTTCAGCAAATGTGGGTTTTCGATGAGGACGCGGGGATGAATCTGAGAGAGATCACCTACGTCCCTGGACTGTACAAAATCTTTGATGAAATACTCGGTGAGAACAAAGTGTGTTTGACTGTGTGTGTTTGTGGCTGTGTGTGTGTGTGTGTGGCTGTATGTGTGGCTGTGTTTGGCTGCGCATGTGTGGCTGTGTTTGGGTGTGTGTGTGGCTGCAGTTGCCTGTGAGTTTGGCTGTGTGTGTGTGTGTGACTGCGTTTGGCTGTGGGTTTGGCTGTGTGTGTGTGGCTGCGTTTGGCTGTGCGTTTGGCTGTGCGTTTGGCTGTGCGTGGCTGCGTTTGGCTGTGTGTGTGTGTGGCTGTGCGTTTGGTTGTGTGTGTGTGTGTGTGGCTGCGTTTGGCTGTGCGTTTGGCTGTGCATTTGGCTGTGCGTTTGGCTGTGTGTGTGTGTGTGGCTGCGTTTGGCTGTGCGTTTGGCTGTGTGTGTGTGGCTGCGTTTGGCTGTGCGTGTGTGGCTGTGCGTTTGGCTGTGTGTGTGTGTGTGTGGCTGCGTTTGGCTGTGTGTGTGTGGCTGTGCGTTTGGCTGTGTGTGTGTGGCTGTGCGTTTGGCTGTGTGTGTTTGGCTGTGCATTTGGCTGTGCGTGTGTGTGTGGCTGCGTTTGGCTGTGCGTTTGGCTGTGCGTTTGGCTGTGTGGGTTTGGCTGTTTGCTGTGCTGCCTGTGCTCATTGTGGGTTTGTGCTTGTGTTCAGAGCTCTGTGTCAGTGTGCTGGTTTAGGCAGCAAGGTGTCGGGTTGGGGGAAGAGAGCTGAGTGGAGTAATGTTCCCACAGGCTGCAGGGCCGTCCCCTCTCAGGGGTGTCTAAACCACACTGGAGTTAGTGAAGTAGGCAGCCAGGCTGGCCCATGGCCACCTGTACCTGTCCCAGGGTGCAAGTCCAGGAGAGCAGCGATCACTGTGGCTGTGGTCTCTGCAGGATCTGATCTGTGCTCGGACAGGCGTGTGTTACGCTGATGTTGTGCTTTAATCTCACTGGCTTGCTGGCAGTGGCCAGAAAAACACTCGAGTCGAGCAAGGAGTTTTAGTCTTCCCTCACTGTCACCTTGCCTGGAAGCGCAGATCCCTGTCTCCTCCAGCAGATCTGCATTTATGTAATGCATTCTCCTTGGGGTTGGTTTTGAGGGCCCTGTTGGAGAGGCGGAGAGGCAGGGATGGGAGAGGCAGAGAGGCAGGGATGTCTTTCTCTGCGGCCCTGGGCCACACACACGCATACAGACGCATCCCTGTAATTACTTCAGAAGCACACTGTGTTACAGCAGGGAGACGCCAGGGAGTAATAACCCAGGCAGCGGAGAGCGCGACGGAGCTGTGTGTGTGTGTGTGTGTGTGTGTGTGTGTGTGTGTGTGTGTGTGAGTGAGTGAGATGTGTACACTGTGTGTGTGTGTGTGTGTGTGTGTGTGTGTGAGAGAGAGAGAGAGATGTACGCTGGTCTGTATGTGGGGTGTGTTTGAGGATGTGGTAAGGGTGATGCTGCTAGATAAGGCCTTGATCTGTGTAGTGAAGGGTGGGAGCAGTCACCCCACCCAGCCTCGAACCCGGGTCTACGGGGTACCAACCATGCGACTTTGACTGCGACGCCAAAGAGCCAGGCTCGTTGGTATGGCAGTCAGAGCGCACACTCAACCGTAGTGACAGCATTCTGTCACAATCTGCTTTTAGTTTCATGTTCAGGGCTGTGAAGCTCTGGCTCTCTGTAGCCTGGTGCAGCAGCAGGGTGGGTACAGTCACTGTCCCTCTGGCCAGGCTGCATAACCCAGACTTCCTAAAAAACTGTAACTGAAGGAGATCAGTCTGGATAACTGTCTGCTAAGTAACGCACAGTGTAACGTAATGAGTAGCACTGCATGTAATGAGCACCCAATGGAAAAGCTTTTGGTTAGATGTGTCAGTCACACCTCGGAGGAGGGTCTGCTGCATGTGTCCAAGCAAAACTTTTGCCTGGGTTTGGTTTTCAGATTTTCATAGACTTTTTTCCAGGAAATTAATTACATGTCAGTTAATTTCCATCCCCTGTTTGGTGTGTTACATTACATTGCATTACATCATTTAGCAGACACCCCTACCCAGAGAGACTTCCAAATAAGTGCATCACTATGCTAACAGCAGTTATCGCCAAGTACTACAACAGGTCAGTAACATACTGAGTTAAGTGCTAAACTAGTGCTAAAGTGATGTTAGGCGGATTACGTGCTGAGAATCGGTCAGAAGGAAACTTTATCCTTCCTGACACTCTCTTCCATTCTCTCCCGCAGTGAACGCCGCAGACAACAAACAAAGGGACAAAAACATGTCCTGCATCAAGATCACCATCGACCCGTGAGTACCGCCGCCACCAGCGGGAGGTGTGGGGAGGGGGGGGGGGGCGCCACAGGGCTTGGGCTTGATTTTCTTTCCCATAAGCATCCCCCCTGTCTGCATTAGAAGGTTTAAATCTCCAGGGCTGTCCCTTACGGCTTGTTCCTGGAGGTCCCTCGCCCGCTGATTGACTGGGGGCTGTTGCAGTAACATAGGTGTACCAGGCTGTTAAAGTAGTGTTTTTAATGCCGTATTTCTTTGTTCCTACTTTTATTGATGTAGTATCACAGTCATCAGTGGCAACATGTTGAAGGTGGAGGGTTCTTTTGTTGAATTTTATTTGCATCTCTTCAGTTTCTGGGAGGAGTTGCAAGCCATTGTACCGATGGCATCACCACACACGTTTACTGTCCGAGACAGACAGGGACGCTGAAGTGGAATTCAGGGAGTGACTGAAATGAGTCAGTGATGGGTACAGTGAGGCTTCATGAACCCCATAATGGATGGAGCTGCCATGTGATGTTAGGACCGATCAAAAGACGCCGCTCTTCACAGGGAAAACACCCTAATTTGTTCATATCTTTGAGTCACTGCTACGAGATGCTCCACCCGTTTTGGAATTCCCTCTCCCGTCAGTAGGGTAGTGGGGTGCAGGAGAGGCAGAGCACAGCCGTGTCGTCTGAAGATGCGGGTCGGGGTTTCAGATCGCTCTCAACAGCCAGTGGCGAAACGCAAGGGGGTTCGATATAACCAGCAGCTACTGCAGCTGGCATTTGACAACAGTGTGCAGGATCCAGGCCCTTAAGTTTGTCCAAACATGAATACATTTGTGTCTGAGATTGCTCTCCAGGTGGGTAGGAGGTTCCAGAAAAACATGTCGTTTTGGATTTCTGGGCTCAACAGCACTAGCGGTACATGAATCTCCACCAGTTGCAAAGCAAGCAGATTTATTGAATTCCGCTTAGCAAAAGAGACACAGGAGGAGCAGTGGAGACACTCTGCTTTTCTCTCTCCTCCGGCAGCGAGTCGAACACCATCTCCATCTGGAACAACGGGAAGGGGATCCCTGTGGTGGAGCACAAAGACGAAAAGATGTACGTCCCCGCGCTCATCTTCGGCCACCTGCTCACCTCCAGTAACTACGACGACAACGAGAAGAAGGTCACAGGTGAGTGCGGACAGGATGCCGCCGCCCGCTTAAACAAAACAGCCATTAAGTAATAAATAAACGGAAAATAACTGTCCGTATCTGTACAATGGGAAGCTATCCACAGGGTGGTCTGAGACATGCTGAATGCTCTCTCCTGTGCAGGTGGCAGGAATGGTTACGGTGCTAAACTCTGCAATATCTTCAGCACAAAGTTCACTGTGGAGACGGCGTGTAAGGAGTACAAACACAGCTTCAAGCAGGTACGGCGTGTCAGCCCTCGGGCTTCTGCTCCGCTGGATAAATACGGATAAATATGGATAACTATGGATATGATTGTTTGCAGATGGCTTAGTAGCGGCTGGGAATGCCTGTTAACGTGCTATTCAACTTTTGTAGGTTATTTTTGGCTTGAAAAGCTGAAGGTAAGGCTGGTAATGTTCCCTCCTCTGGGCTGTAATCACAGGGTTTGGTCTTTGGTGGCACCTGACAGGAAAGGCTTAGAAGGCACTGTAATTTACCGCACTCAGGGGTCGGCCACCTCCTCAGATCTGTTCTGAAGCCCTCTGTGACAGCACCGTACATGCCACCGTGTCCTCATTACTGACCTGCAGAGGGCACCACTGGTGGTGCGGTCATACCACACTTTTATAAAATAGAGAAATTCACTTTGGGTGGGCTATCATGTTATTCCTGGTCAGCTGTGGTAATTCCCTCCTGGGTCTCTCCCTCCCTCTCCATCCCCCCCTCCCTCTTTCCCTCTCCCTCTCTCCCTCTCCATCCCCCCCTCCCTCTTTCCCTCTCCCTCTCTCCCTCTCCATCCCCCCCTCCCTCTCTCCCTCTCTCTCTCTCTCTCTCCCTCTCCCTCTCTCTCTCTCTCCCCCTCTCTCTTTCTCTCTCTCTCCCCCTCTCTCTCTCCCTCCCTCTCTCTCCCTCTCTCCCTCTCTCCCTCCCTCCCTCTCTCCCCCTCTCCCCCTCTCCCCCTCTCTCTCTCTCCCCCTCTCTCCCTCTCTCTCTCCCTCTCTCTCTCTCCCCCTCCGTCTCCCTCCCTCTCTCTCTCTCTCTCTCTCTCCCTCTCCCTCTCTCTCTTTCCCTCTCTCCCTCTCTCTCTCTCTCTCTCTCTCTCCCTCTCCCTCGCCTTCTCCCTCTCTCTCTCTCTCCCTCTCCATCCCTCTCTCTCTTTCCCTCTTCCTCAGACCTGGGCGAACAACATGACGAAGACGAGCGACCCGCGGATCAAGCACTTTGACGGGGACGACTTCACCTGCGTTACCTTCCAGCCCGACCTGGCCAAGTTCAAGATGGAGAAGCTGGACCGGGACATCGTGGCGCTGCTGACCCGGCGGGCCTACGATGTGGCCGGGTCCTGCCGGGGCGTCAAGGTCATGCTCAACGGGAAGAAACTGCCGGTGAGCCTGCCGCTCAATCAGAGGCACTGCCTCACCCGGCCAATCAGTGAGAGAGTGGATTATCTAAACAACTCATCAATGGATCAACAAATCATTTACAATCAATCACACAGTTAAGCGATTGTCCAACCAATTGCAATCAAAACAAATGAAGTAATCAGTTTGTAAACCAACCAATCAAATGTGTAATCAGTCAGTCAGTTAATCAGATCATCACCAATTGTTCCTGTTTTCATGACAGACGTGATGAATGCATCAGAAATGATCTGATCAATGGAGCAGCAACAGTTACCCTGTTGGATCAGATTCAGTGTGTTTCTTTTAATCTTAAATTATGGACACACCCTGGTCACAGTGTTGTTCGCGTTTTGGAGGGATGCTGTAGTTTCGGCTCTGATGATTGGCGGGTGGGTTGGCTCCTCCCCCTGCAGGTGAATGGGTTCCGCAGCTACGTGGACCTGTATGTGAAGGACAAGCTGGACGAGACGGGCGTGGCGCTGAAGGTGGTGAACGAGCAGGTGAACGAGCGCTGGGAGGTGTGTCTGACGCTCAGCGAGAAGGGCTTCCAGCAGATCAGCTTCGTCAACAGCATCGCCACCACCAAGGTACTCCACCTCGCGCTCCGTGGGGGAACTGAGTCTAACCCTAACCCTAACCCACCACTAAGGTACGCCACCCCGCGCAGCGGAACTGACCCTGACTCTAACTCTAACTCTAACTCTAACTCTAACCCTAACCCTAACCCTAACCCTAACCCTAACCCTAACTCTAACCCTAACTCTAACCCTAACTCTAACCCTAACTCTAACCCTAACCCTAATCCTAATCCTAACCCTAACCCTAACCCTGGCCCTAACCTGGGCTTCCGAAAACCTCCCCTCGCCACTCTTCTCTTTCTGTCCCCAGGGTGGCAGGCACATCGACTACGTGGTGGACCAGATTGTGGCCAAACTGATCGAAGTGGTGAAGAAGAAGAACAAGGCTGGAGTGTCAGTCAAACCCTTCCAGGTCAGAAGGCTTTCCTCTCACAGAGAAAAAAACAGAACAGTTACCGATGAGCACTACTGGCCACTGTGAAGTCAGTGTTGCATTGTATTTACCTGTGCTGACCTAATAGTGTTGTCTAGAATCAGGACCAAAACTAATTCTGGGATAGCTTGTCCAACAATTTTACAGCATTTTGCCAGCTTTTGCAAAAGCCTTGTTTACGCCATTTGCTGTGTGAATGGTGGGGCTAAAGCATTGTGAAGATACCTGCATTTTACTGGTGTTTTGTTGTGAAAGTTGAAGTCTCTCCCCTGGTTTTTGTTGCAGGTTAAGAACCACATCTGGGTATTCGTCAACGCGCTGATCGAGAACCCGACCTTTGACTCCCAGACCAAGGAGAACATGACCCTCCAGACCAAAAGCTTCGGATCAAAATGCCCGCTCTCCGAGAAGTTCATACGGGCGGTGAGTCTCGTGCTTTAACATAGGAACAGCAACACATGCAGAGGAATACAGGCTTGGACGCACTGCCTGATGGGATTGATTGTGAGCCAGTCTCTCCGTCACAGCAGACATGGTGTTATCATCGGCAGTGTGGTTTTACAGTGTCAGCTGTTTGGGTTTCCATCAGCCCGAAAGGATCCATTGTGTTTAATATTTCACGACTCTCTTAAGTGACAGAAAAATTGATGGGCGATCAGTTGTATCAGGGAGAGAATCCCGGGCTTGTGCGTGAGAGACTGGGTGAGAGAGCAGGGTCTCTGTCAGGGCAGATCAATAATGCCTTTAAAATAAGTCCCTGCTTCCAAAACCTACATTTTCCATCTCATTCACTGGTTTAATTTAAAGGCATGCACAGAAAAATATTGCATTACATGAATATTATTTTGATATTAATAGATTGTTATAGTAAAAAAATATGGTGCCTTAATTGTTTTAATTAAGCGTGGTGTCTCCGTGGTGTTCAGGCGACGAACTGCGGCATAGTGGAGAGCATCCTGAACTGGGTGAAGTTCAAGGCCCAGACGCAGCTGAATAAGAAGTGCTCCTCCGTCAAGTACAGCAAGATCAAGGGCATTCCCAAGCTGGATGACGCCAACGACGCCGGTGAGGGCCCGCCCCGCCCGCCGCCGCACCCGCCCCGCCCGCCGCCACACCCGTCTGTCCGATCACACCTGCACAGCCTGTAAAGTTACACCTGCGCAGAGACCGAAATGACTGCAGAGACAGGTTTATCGCCCGTGCTCTGTCTCTCTGTGCACACGCTGGTGTGTGTGAGTTGAGAGATGTATTGCAGTGTGTGCAGTATGAAACATAAAGCATTATGAGCGTGTTATGAGCTCTGGGGCCAGGAACAGACACCAGATCCCATTTCCGCGGGGTCCAGCATATGGTGCTTTAATAGTTTGGATATGAGGTGAAATACAGTCCTTACCGGCAAGCTTTCAGCATGTGTCAGGAAGGCGTTTCCAGCCTGGAATCGCTCTGGGTTTTTCGCTCTGGGTTTTTCACTCTGGGTTTTTCGCTCCGGGTTTTTCGCTCTGGGTTTACGATCGTGTCTCTCCGGCCAGCATTTGGCGGATTTATGACATGGAGACAGCGCAGCGTGGCGAGGGAGACGGCCATTAATCATGATTGCGCCTTATGGATTTTTTTATTTGTGTTTGTGTTATGGTTACGCGCAGGGTGATCATTCAAAGTGCCGGTCTCACTGCTGAGAGAAAGTGTAGCCACTAAAGGTGTTTTATAGACTTCTGCGCTAATAATGACATAATGCTCACAGTGAGAGGTGAACGCAGTTTCAAACTGTAGAAACATGGCCAATGTTTTTTTTTTCCCTGTCAAAATGTAGAGGCACCTCCATCCATTAAACATGATGTAGCGGGTGTGTGGGAGAGGAGGTTGGGCAGGGGATAGACCGATCGGCTCAGAGCGTTTACCTGCGGGCCTCTGTCTCTCCCAGGTGGGAAGCACTCGTCAGAATGCACCCTGATCCTGACTGAGGGAGACTCGGCTAAGTCGCTGGCCGTGTCGGGCCTGGGGGTGATCGGGCGGGACCGCTACGGGGTGTTCCCCCTCCGAGGGAAGATCCTCAACGTACGCGAGGCCACGCACAAACAGGTGAGACGCGCACACACACACACAAACGCACACACGCACCTGTACATACACACACTCACACGCACACACATTTATACATACACACACTCACACGCACACACATTTATACATGCACACACTCACACGCACACATTTATACATACACAAGCTCACATACACACACGCACACATACATACATACACACACACGCCCACACGCACCTGTACATACACACACTCACACGCACACAAACGCACACACGCACCTGTACATACACACACTCACACGCACACACATTTATACATGCACACACTCACACGCACACATTTATACATACACAAGCTCACATACACACACGCACACATACATACATACACACACACGCCCACACGCACCTGTACATACACACACTCACATGCACACACATTTATACATACACACACTCACACGCACACATTTATACATACACAAGCTCACATGCGCGCACGCACACACACATACATACACACATGCACACATGCATACATACACACACACACGCACCTGTACATACACACACTCACACGCACACACATTTATACATACACACACAGAATAGAGGGACTCTTAGAAAGAGGAGTAAAGAGCAAACTGGTTGTAATCTGAGAGGGAGAGGCAGACAGTGCCCTCAGCATTGCTCAGGGCGTGAGGAACTGTACGAGCTGTGGGCCATGCCCTCGATAGCGGGGTCTGCCTGCAGATGCAGTGAGCCCCTCTCTGATTGGCTGTCCTTGCAGATCATGGAGAACGCTGAAATCAACAACATCATCAAGATCGTGGGTCTCCAGTACAAGAAGAGCTACGACGACCCCGAGTCCCTGAGGACGCTACGCTACGGCAAGATCATGATCATGACCGATCAGGTACCTCAGCAACCAGAGACTTTAGCAAGTGCACCAACCCACAGTCAGAGGCCTGAAGTGGTTCACCCTAACCCACAGTCAGAGGCCTGCGTGTGTGCTGAAACCATTAGAGCTGTGTTTTTTTCCATTGTGGAATCTTGGCTGTTCAGTACCTGTGTTCTTGTTTCTCCTGTTATTTCTATATGCGTATATAGCATTGTTGCTTTAGACAAAATATTTAAATGAATAAGTGATTTGTCTAATTAAGTATTGCGGCGTTTCACCGTCTTTGCTTTCTTTCCCAGGATCAGGACGGCTCCCACATCAAGGGGTTGCTGATCAATTTCTTCCACCATAACTGGCCGTCCCTGCTGAAGCACACCTTCCTGGAGGAGTTTATCACACCCATCGTCAAGGTGTGTGCATGTTTGTGTGTGCGTGCGCGCGTGCGTGCGTGTGTGTGTGGGGGGGGGGGGGGGGTTGCACTGGGGGGTGCGTTTTAGGGTCACTACAAGCTCAACACAGTAGGTCATCCAACAAATATCATTACCTTGTGTTGCTGAGTTACACGTCCTCATCCACTAGGGGGCAGATGTAGGAACCCACCTGAAAAATTTCCATATATTTATCTAGCCAGGTGGCCTACTAACAGCACTGCTGCTTAGGTAACTTGCTTGCTAGCTACTTGGCTATCATAAACTAAACCCAGATCGGTACACAATCCAAAATTGCGTCTATAAATATACAGCTGTCTAAACGGATAGCATGTTGTATGTCATTCTGGATAAGAGTGAAGGGAATTTTAATAGTGTGATAGCTTTGGTTGTCAGGCAGGGGGAAGTATCTAGTTCTTGTCTCAGTTGTGAAACGAAGGTTAAGATGCTGTGGATTCCTTCTTATCGTAATGATTTTCCTTTCTTTTCAGGCCAGCAAGAATAAGCAGGAGCTGTCCTTTTACAGTATTCCAGAGTTCGACGAGTGGAAGAAACAAACAGAAAACTATAAAACCTGGCACATAAAGTACTACAAAGGTTTGTGCTGAGCTGTGGGAACCACTGCTCCCTAGAGCTGAAACTCTCTCTCTCTCCCTCTCTCTCCCTCTCTCTCTCTCTCTCTCTCTCTCTCTCTCTCTCTCCCCCCCTCTCTCTCTCCCCCTCTCTCTCTCTCCCCCTCTCTCTCTCTCCCCCTCTCTCTCTCTCCCTTTCTCTCTCTCTCTCTGTTCTCATCTTGTGCGGGGTTTTTGTGTCGCAGGTTTGGGTACCAGCACCAGCAAAGAGGCGAAGGAGTACTTCGCAGACATGGAGAAACACCGGATCATGTTCCGCTACACCGGCACCGAGGACGACGCGGCCATCACGCTGGTGTGTGCGAGCTCACATGTCATTTCCTGTGTCGCTACATTTCCACGGCGACCGTTACCTCTCTCCGCCCTGGGCTTTTGGAACCATTCTTTAAAATACGGTGTGGTCTTTCACATCACCACACTGATCATGTTTACTTAGGTTTGAACAATTGACTGCAGTATCTAATTCTAACTCTAACTTATGAAATGGTAAAATATTTTCATATTCATTCAGTTGTGACACACAGCCATGTGACCAACCTGCTGTTGCTCACTGTGAAAGAAAAGGAGTTCTAACAGCCTGTTAGTGAACGGGAGTCCTGTTCCACCTGTGGTCCAGGCTGAGTGAACGGGAGTTCTGTTCCACCTGTGACTCTGCTGCTGTTTTTCTCCAGGCCTTCAGTAAGAAGAAGACGGACGACAGGAAGGAGTGGCTCACCAACTTCATGGAGGACCGGAGACAGCGCAGGATGCACGGCCTGCCAGAGGTGAGACTAGATTTCGCATCACACAACGTTTCCTCCACTGTTCTCAGATCAGCCTGGCTAACGCGAGTCTCTGCCTGGTTTTCCCTCGTCTAGCAATACCTGTATGGCACGCAGACAAGGCACCTGTCCTACAACGACTTCATCAACAAAGAGCTCATCCTCTTCTCCAACTCGGACAACGAGAGGTCCATCCCCTCACTCGTTGATGGTGTGTGCCCGCGTCTCAGAGAGCCTTTTAAATCACACTGCGTAAAAAATATATTGACTGTCCCCTTGTGATAACGTCATGCGTACACAAGCTGTTAAATGTTGCCCATGCATATACTGTTCATTGTCACCTGGTAGTGTCTCATCTGCATACATGCTGTTGACTGTCCTCTGGTGATGATGTCACCTGTGTACATGCTGTTGACTGTCCTCTGGTGATGATGTCACGTGCAGGCCTGAAGCCGGGCCAGAGGAAGGTGCTGTTCACCTGTCTGAAGAGGAATGATAAGCGGGAGGTGAAGGTGGCCCAGCTCGCCGGCTCTGTGGCAGAGATGTCCGCGTATCACCACGGCGAGGTACAGCACGTCACTCTCCGCCCCTCTGAGTGTCTCCCAGCACACCCCCAAACCCTCACACTCCAATTCCAGTCCCTGTCTTTAAACTCATTCACAGCAAGTTCTCTCTGTGCATGCCTGAGTCTTTGTAAAGCACATGTACTGTAGAAACATTTTCTATACAGTTGAGAAAAGTCATAAACATTAAGATATTCCAGCATGCTCAGCGGTGAGTGAGTGGGTTGTACGATGATAAAGCTATGTCCAGGTCATGCCTGGCCCGCAGCTGACTGGCAGGGTGCAGCATGTCCTCCTCCCCTCTGGGTGGCGCTGACTCCGTCTCACCCTCTCTGCTCCCAACAGCAAGCCCTGATGATGACCATCGTCAACCTGGCACAGAACTTTGTGGGCAGCAACAACATCAACATCCTGCAGCCGCTGGGCCAGTTCGGCACCCGCATCAACGGGGGCAAAGACGCCGCCAGCCCCCGTTACATCTTCACCATGCTCAGGTGAGTTTACCTTACACACCCCGCTCAGGTGAGTTTACCTTACACACCCTGCTCAGGTGAGGCTTTACCTTACACACCCCGCTCAGGTGAGTTTACCTTACACACCCCGCTCAGGTGAGGCTTTACCTTACACACCCCGCTCAGGTGAGGCTTTACCTTACACACCCCGCTCAGGTGAGGCTTTACCTTACACACCCCGCTCGGGTGAGGCTTTTCCTTACACACCCCGCTCAGGTGAGTTTACCTTACACACCCCGCTCAGGTGAGTTTACCTTACACACCCCGCTCAGGTGAGTTTACCTTACACACCCCGCTCAGGTGAGTTTACCTTACACACCATGCTCAGGTGAGGCTTTACCTTACACACCCTGCTCAGGTGAGGCTTTACCTTACACACCCCGCTCAGGTGAGTTTACCTTACACACCCCGCTCAGGTGAGTTTACCTTACACACGATGCTCAGGTGAGGCTTTACCTTACACACCCCGCTCAGGTGAGGCTTTAACTTACACACCATGCTCAGGTGAGGCTTTACCTTACACACCCTGCTCAGGTGAGGCTTTACCTTAAACCAGTTTTCTCAGGTAAATCTCATTACCTTAGACCCCAGTTATAGCGTCAGTGTGGCAGCCAGGCTCATTCTTTAATGATGACTGACAGTTTACCAGTCATTTAATGTGTGGCAGCCCAGATTAAACTTAAATAGATTTAGGTATACAGTGTGTGATTGTTTGTGTGCACCTGAGCACCATGCCTGGGTTTAGTGCTCTCATAGAGCCATAAGGTGCTTAAAGCCCCCCTTGGACAGCTCTGTTTGGGGTTGTGAGGTGCCTGACCTGTCCTCTCCTTGCTGTGCGCAGCCCCTTGGCCAAGCTGCTGTTCCCGGCGGTGGACTCCAGCCTGCTGAAGTTCCTGTACGATGATAACCAGAAGGTGGAGCCGGAGTGGTACATTCCCATCATCCCCATGGTGCTGGTGAACGGCGCCGAGGGCATTGGGACCGGCTGGGCCTGCAAGATCCCCAACTACGACCCGCGAGAGATCGTCAACAACATCAACCGTATGCTGAGCCACCAGGACCCGCTGCCCATGGTAACTCCGCCTCTCTCTCAATCCTGATCTTCCATGTGTAGGTCAGGCGGCCCGGGCCAGGTTTTCCTGCTCTCTGTGGTCAGCAGTCTGTCACAAGAACTGTAATTGGATGAATTCAGTGGTCCTAGAAAGAATGGTCCCAGGTAAAGAATCTGACTAAATTTTGTTTAATAAAGTTTTTTACCAAAGACAAAGCACAGTGGCCCTCTTGGGATTCAAGCTGATAACCATCTGGTTTATAAGCACCGTTGACTGCCAGTGTTGTGGTGGAAGAGGACTGAGCAGCACTCTGAACTGAAGCACTCCGTCCCTCTTCCCTGTCCTCAGCTTCCCAGCTACAAGAACTTCAGAGGGGTGATCCACGAGCTGGGTCAGAACCAGTACGTGGTCAGCGGAGAGGTGTCGGTCCTGGACAAGAACACCATCGAGATCACGGAGCTGCCGGTGCGGACCTGGACTCAGGTGAGCCCCCGCACCCCCGCGTACCCCTCCGCACCCCCTCACACCTGCGCCACCTCAACCGCCACAACAACCTTGTTATTTCCTGCAGGCGTATAAGGAGTCAGTGCTGGAGCCCATGCTGCAGGGCACAGAGAAAACCCCCGCGCTCATCAACGACTACAAGGAGTACCACACCGACTCCACCGTCAAGTTCGTGGTGCGAATGAGCGAGGAGAAGCTGGCCGAGGCCGAGGCCGTCGGGCTGCACAAAGTCTTCAAGCTGCAGTCCACCCTCACCTGCAACTCCATGGCAAGTGACACGCCCCGTCCCCTGCACACCTGCACAATCCCGCTCAACAGCGGGGACCTTTCTGTGCGCATATGAACTCAGCACAAGAGCTAGAGAGGTGACATCAGCCGCTCCAGGACATAACACTCATCCTCGTAGCGCGAAAATGAAACCATGTCCTGTTGTGATGTCTGTTTGGATATGAATCAGACGCGTGTACGCGCGCATGCATGTGTGCATTATTGTAATTTAGCAGGCACTCTGATCTAGATTGAGACTGAGTTTAGTCTGGCAGTCATGGATAAAGGAGGGTAATGAAATGAGCGCTCTCTTCTCTCTCTTGTGCAGGTGCTGTTTGATCACATGGGCTGCCTGAAGAGGTACGAGTCAGTAAACGACATCCTGAAGGAGTTCTTCGAGCTCCGCCTACACTACTACAAGCTGAGGAAGGATTGGCTGGCAGGCATGCTGGGGGCAGAGTCAGCCAAGCTGTCCAATCAGGCACGCTTTGTGCTGGAGAAGATCGAGGGGAAGATCTCCATCGGTACTTAAATTTTTAACATTTTTTGTAATATTCATTTACATATTAATCCAGGTCTAATATTTTGTTTCTTGTTGCATAGCTTTCTGACTCCAGTGTTGTCTTCTGACAGAGAATAAGTCTAAGAGGGACCTGATCCGTATGCTGTTGCAGCGCGGCTATGAGTCTGACCCCGTGGCGGCCTGGAACAAGGCCCAGGAGAAGGTACCTGCTGCCCGCCGCTCACCTGAGACATGGATGGGCTGGGTGTGCCTTAAACGCCAGTGCTCCTGAGAGGAGAGGAGTCACATGACTCGCCCTCGAGGAGGAGCGGGGGTGGGGGTGGGGGCAGGGTTTCTCTCCCCCTCTGTGCTGATTGGACCACTGTCCCGCTCTCTCTCTCCAGTCCCTGGAGGAAGAGGACGGGGATGGGAATGACAGCGACAGCTCGGTGGACTCCGGCTCGTCCTCGGGACCAAACTTCAACTACATCCTGGGCATGCCCCTGTGGTGCCTGACCAAGGAGAAGGTGGAGGAGCTGCTGAAGCAGAGGGACGCCAAGGTACTGCGGGCAAGGCATGCTGGGAAGGGGGCTGCGGGCAAGGCATGCTGGGAAGGGGGCTGCGGGCAAGGCATTGTGGGAAGGGGACTGTGGGTAAGGTATTGTGGGAAGGGGACTGCGGGTAAGGCATTGTGGGAAGGGGACTGCGGGTAAGGCATTGTGGGAAGGGGGCTGCGGGCAAGGCATTGTGGGAAGGGGACTGCGGGTAAGGCATTGTGGGAAGGGGACTGCGGGTAAGGCATTGTGGGAAGGGGACTGTGGGTAAGGTATTGTGGGAAGGGTACTATTGTTAAGGCATTATGGGTAGGGTGCAGATTGCAGGACGTAGATGTCTGAAGTATAAGAATACTTTAAAGAAAGAGAAGAAACTGTCACATTAACATCATGGAAACTATTATTTTGCAGGTAATGTGGTAATCTGACTAAAGGGGAGCGTAGTTTCTAAAAGGGGTTAGAATGAGGGTAACACTCCTGTGCGTCTCCTGTGCTGTGAAAAGGGGTAACGGATGTTTTGTGCCGCAGAAAGCCGAGCTGAACGAGCTGCAGAGGAAGTCTTCGGAAGACCTGTGGAAGGAGGACCTGGCCGTCTTCATTGAGGAGCTGGACGTGAGTGCGGCCGTTTCTGGCCTGCAGAGTTTCCCTCTGGGGTCCTGTTAGATTTCCAAATGCCGCAGAGAGCACCTCTCCCTTTAAACTCAGACTGTAGCCCAGTGCTGCACAATTCTCTTTTTGACGTTTTCTCAGTGAAAGCAGCCAAACCCAGCCACGGTCACTGCGCTTCCATTCTTAGTCTGTTGAAAGGCTTTTAGTCCACAGAGACACATCCTACAAAATCGCTGAGTTTAAAAGGTGGAATTTCCCTCACAAATGCAACACCGACTGACAGATAATCAACACGGTATTTGCTGTACATTTGTCTTTGCCCAAACAGATAGAAACATCTTTATCTGGCTTTCCTGTACTTGGTTTTGTGGAATGGGCACTTGGATGGTGCTCGGATGGTGCAGCTGGTTTGTGACTCTGTCTCCCCCTGGTGGCAGCGGGTGGAGGCGCAGGAGAAGGAGGACCTGAACGCTGGGAAGGCCAGTAAGCTGGTGAAGGGGAAGATTGGGAAGCCCAAAGCAAAGAAGATGCAGCTGGAGGAGACCATGCCCTCCCCCTTCGGCCGCAGAATCGTGCCCCAGATCACCCAGGCCATGAAGGCAGACGCCTCCAAGAAGTTGATCAAGAAGAAGAAGGTACTGTAGCTGTATCAGCGTAAATATGTGTGTGATTTACCTTTACATGCTGACAGGTTATATCAGTGTAGAAGAGAACGGCCACTCCGCCTCTCTTTGCCTGAAGTCACCAAAGTGTTTTAAACTGGCAGGTGTTTATTGATAGGGCCCTACAGTCTGTGTGTTACAACTTGTGTCTCAGGGTTACTGAATGCTGTGATCTGTGTGACGGACGGCTGTGATGAGTGTGGCTGACGGCTGTCTCTCTGTCTTCCAGGGCGATGTGGAAGGCGGGGTGAAGGTGGAGGGCTTTGACGATGAGTCGGGGGTGATGGGGTCGGAGAGCCAGGGGGAGAACTCCCTAATCTCGCCCTCAGGTCTGCCCCTGCTGGGGGCCAAGCCCAAGGCCCCACGGGTGAAGAGGGAGAAGAAGGAGCCCGGTGAGTCATTACCCACAGCCTCAGCCAGAGAGAGTCATTACCCACAGCCTCACCCAGAGAGAGTCATTACCCACAGCATCGCCCAATGAGACTCATTACCCACATCATCGCCCAAAGAGAGTCATTACCCACAGCCTCAGCCAATGAGACTCATTACCCACAGCCTCAGCCAGAGAGAGTCATTACCCACAGCCTCACCCAGAGAGAGTCATTACCCACAGCCTCACCCAGAGAGAGTCATTACCCACAGCCTCAGCCAAAGAGAGTCATTACCCACAGCCTCAGCCAGAGAGAGTCATTACCCATAGCCTCAGCCAAAGAGAGTCATTACCCACAGCCTAAGCCAAAGAGAGTCATTACCCACAGCCTCAGCCAGAGAGTCATTACCCACAGCATCACCCAAAGAGAGTCATTACCCACAGCCTCAGCCAGAGAGAGTCATCACCCACAGCATCGCCCAAAGAGAGTCATTACCCACAGCCTCAGCCAGAGAGAGTCATCACCCACAGCATCGCCCAAAGAGAGTCATTACCCACAGCATCAGCCAGAGAGAGTCATCACCCACAGCATCGCCCAAAGAGAGTCATTACCCACAGCCTCAGCCAGAGAGTCATTACCCACAGCATCGCCCAAAGAGAGTCATTACCCACAGCCTCAGCCAATGAGACTCATTACCCACAGCCTCAGCCAATGGGGTCATTACTCACAGCTTCTGCCAGTCGTGTGCCTGTCGTTAACCTACAGTTTCAGCCAATGAGAGTCAGTCAGTACCCACAGCTTCAGCCCATGGGGTCATTACTCACAGCCTCAGCCAATGATGTGACTGCCATTACCCACAGCCTCAACCAATGGGGTGTGAGTGAAGCATCAGTGGGGTTAAGCAGCAGAGTGTCAGTCCTGACTGTGGCGTGTGTTTGCCTGTGGTGTGTCTGTGGCAGGCACTCCCAGGGCAAAGAAAACTCCGGGAGCCAAAGGATCCACCAAGAAGGGGAAGAAGAGGAACCCCTGGTCCGACGACGACTCCAAGTCCGACAGCGACCTGGACGAGAGCGAGACCGTCGTCATCCCACGAGACACCAAGAGCCAGAGAGCCGCAGGTGAGAGAGAGAGTGTGTGTGTGTGTGCACGAGGGAAGACGGATATTACTGAGAACATTAAGCTCATTTTTCAGTGAGAGCCCAGCTTGATATATCTCACTCTGTTGTATGAGATAAATGAGGTTAGAGTCCCAAGGTCAGGCTATTAACAGTATTTACTTCAGTTTTTGTCTAAATGCCTATAAACAGTTTGTTTATACAGTCTAGTTACAGTGTAGTTAGCTGGTTAGCAAATTATTTTTTGCGAGGTACTTTGATGTACACTGCCACCTGTCTCATTTTGAGTGACCCATTGTAATATCACTCAGTAAACTAGCACAATTAGGTGAGCCTTTGTTCACACGCTAGGAAAATAATAGAAGAGAGTTATGAGTAATAATGAATACTTAATAAAGCATAGTTTGCTTTGTTTCACAGAATAATCCATACCAGAAAGTTACAACTCAAAGTCAGTATACACCCTACAGTTCATTGTGACATTGTAAACACCAGAGCCCTGTGTCTGGCATAAACTGTTGTGTGTAGAGGCTAAATGTGGGCGTGGTGTTTTAACTGATGTTTGTCTCCTTGTGTCTGACTTGTCTTTAGCGGGAAAGCCCAAATACACCTTCGACTTCTCAGAGGAGGAGGATGCTGATGAAGAGCCAGACGATGATGTGATGGTTTCCTCGCCGATCCGGTCTGACAAAGAGGACTTCGCCTCGTCGGAGAATCG
This sequence comes from Megalops cyprinoides, assembly GCF_013368585.1. NCBI lineage: Eukaryota > Metazoa > Chordata > Actinopteri > Elopiformes > Megalopidae > Megalops > Megalops cyprinoides. The sequence goes on from NC_050603.1 coordinate 2,086,772, forward strand.
GTACAACGACAACGGCGACAACGCCGAAGACGACGATGATGAAGACATCTTCCCCCCGCCCAAACAGTCCTCCACAACGTACGTGGACCTGGCCTGTTCCTGCAGAATGTGACACAGCTCCGATTCGCTGTGATTGGAGAGGGGGGGGCACTTCTGTTATCTTAATAATAATTTGAAAATGAGGTGCTTCATTACGGTCACTTTCCTGAATCTGTGAATCTGGGAGTGGTTTACAGTGAGGTGGGGGGGAGGGGTGTAGCACCTGCCTGGGTGATGCAGGCCAGCCATTTTAGATGGATTGGTGTGTATGTGTCTGTGTGTGTGTTAGTGTTAGCCCTTGCAGCTGTAATAACACAGTTATTTCAGGTGTTAGATGATGGTTCTGCCTGTGTGTTTTTGGGACAGGACCATCTCACCAGCAAAGAAGAAGAGGGAAATGGAAAGCATCTTCTCTTCCAAACCCGCGTATTCTGAGAAGAGCAACGACAGCGGTGAGCAGAGTCTTTCTGAGGCCGTCTGAGCCTCGTACCTGCACCCCTGCGGCTCACCCTCTCACAGAAACACGCAGCTCACCCTCTCACAGAAACACGCTTCCGTCTGCACCCCTGCGGCTCACACTCTCACAGAAACACACAGCTCACCCTCTCACAGAAACACGCTTCCGTCTGCACCCCTGCGGCTCACCCTCTCACAGAAACACGCTTCCGTCTGCACCCCTGCGGCTCACCCTCTCACGGAAACACGCAGCTCACCCTCTCACAGAAACACGCAGCTCACCCTCTCACAGAAACACGCGGCTCACCCTCTCACAGAAACACACGGCTCACCCTCTCACAGAAACACGCTTCCGTCTGCACCCCTGCGACTCACCCTTTCACGGAAACACGCTTCCGTTTGCACCCCCTCACCCTCTCACAGAAACACACAGCTCACCCTCTCACAGGAACACGCAGCTCACCCTCTCACAGGAACACGCAGCTCACCCTCTCACAGGAACACGCAGCTCACCCTCTCACAGGAACACGCTTCCGTCTGCACCCCTGCGACTCACCCTCACAGGAACACGCAGCTCACCCTCTCACAGGAACACGCTTCCGTCTGCACCCCTGCGACTCACCCTCTCACAGGAACACGCAGCTCACCCTCTCACAGGAACACGCAGCTCACCCTCTCACAGAAACACGCAGCTCACCCTCTCACGGAAACACACAGCTCACCCTCTCACAGAAACACGCTTCCGTCTGCACCCCCTCACCCTCTCACAGAAACACGCAGCTCACCCTCTCACGGAAACACACAGCTCACCCTCTCACAGAAACACGCTTCAGTCTGCACCCCTGCGACTCACCCTCTCACAGGAACATGCAGCTCACCCTCTCACAGAAACACGCTTCCATCTGCACCCCTGCGACTCACCCTCTCACAGAAACACGCAGCTCACCCTCTCACGGAAACACACAGCTCACCCTCTCACAGAAACACGCAGCTCACCCTCTCACAGAAACACGCTTCCGTCTGCACCCCTGCGGCTCACACTCCTACAGAAACACGCGGCTCACCCTCTCACAGAAACACGCTTCCATCTGCACCCCTGCGACTCACCCTCTCACAGAAACACGCAGCTCACCCTCTCACGGAAACACACAGCTCACCCTCTCACAGAAACACGCAGCTCACCCTCTCACAGAAACACGCTTCCGTCTGCACCCCTGCGGCTCACCCTCTCACAGAAACACGCTTCCGTCTGCACCCCTGCGGCTCACCCTTTCACGGAAACACGCAGCTCACCCTCTCACAGGAACACGCTTCCGTCTGCACCCCTGCAACTCACCCTTTCACGGAAACACGCTTCCGTTTGCACCCCCTCACCCTCTCACAGGAACACGCAGCTCACCCTCTCACAGGAACACGCTTCCGTCTGCACCCCTGCGACTCACCCTCACAGGAACACGCAGCTCACCCTCTCACAGAAACACGCTTCCATCTGCACCCCTGCGACTCACCCTCTCACAGGAACACGCAGCTCACCCTCTCACAGGAACACGCAGCTCACCCTCTCACAGGAACACGCTTCCGTCTGCACCCCTGCAACTCACCCTCACAGGAACACGCTTCCATCTGCACCCCTGCGACTCACCCTCTCACAGAAACACGCTTCCGTCTGCACCCCTGCGACTCACCCTCTCACAGAAACACGCTTCCGTCTGCACCCCCTCACCCTCTCACAGAAACACACAGCTCACCCTCTCACAGTAACACGCTTCCGTCTGCACCCCTGCGACTCACCCTCTCACAGGAACATACTAGCACAGCCCAGAGATAAACCATTTTGGGGTTTGAGCTCACAACCATGTTGACTGGACAGACAGCACTGTTCCACTGACATGGGTTGTGATTTGTTGTGTGTTTGCTCAGATGGCCTGAAGTTTGACAGCGACGAGGACAACAGCGGCCCCACCTTCACCACCTACTCCAGCAGCTCCGTCTTTGACAAGCCAGCCCCAGCAAAGAAAAGTAATGCCCTGCCCGCCCACCAGGGGGCTCTCTAACACAACTGCTGACATTAAAAACGCATGTCTAGGAGTGCCACCATATTTAGTGCTGTCTAGAAACCACACATGGGAGAAGATTTGTATTCCAGTATGGAAATGTCAGGACTACTGGCCAGTTTAAGCCCAGCTCTGCAGAAGAAAGCTTTTGCAGTTTGGCAGAGAAACCCTGTACAGTCCTGCCTAACACGTCTGTCTGTGCTGTTAGCATGCTGCTACTTCCTGTGGAGACAGGGTTTTGACCACCGTCTTGTAATGTTTGGTAATGGTGTGTGGTTGTGTTCCACAGCTAAGAAGCAGACAGACGCTGCCCCCAAACCCAAGAAGCCCCCCAAACCCAAGAAGCCCGACACCTCCATCTGGGACTCGGACTCAGACGGGGGTGCGGCCAAAAAGCCAGCATCGGTGAAAGGTATGACTCTGATGCCACCATATCCCAGAATCCTCCACTCTCCATTTTATTCCTCATTTCCTTCCCGGCTCAGAGGTGCTGATCACCTGGCTCCCGCCGCCCCCCCACATGTCTCTGAGCTGAGTGACTCATTTACACTCACCTGTGTCCCACAGGTAAAGGGAGGGGCAGGAAGAGGAAGAATTCTGGCTCTGAGGAAGACGAGTACAGTCCTATGAAGAAGGCAGGGAAAGCTGCCACCCACAAAGTGAGTCTGTGTGTAGCTTGTGTTTATGCATGCATGTGTCTTTGTCAGAGGAGAGGAAATATTTCTCAGATTCTGGTAGTCTCGAGTTCCTCACCAGTGTGCGAGAAGGTGATAAAGCTGTCAGGAAATGACATCATTTGCCGTGTTTGTGTCTGGCACTCAGAAGCCCAAAAAGGCCCCCTCAGATGATGACGACGACGACTTGGACACCAACAGCTTCGAGAGGTCGGACCGGCTCTCCCGGGACAGGCCGGGCCGAGCCAAGAAGGAGGTCAAATACTTTGCCGAATCCGACGACGAGGACGACGATCAGTATGACATGTTTGACTAGTTGTTCGAGGACACGGACACACACATACACACATACACACACACACACTCCCACACGAGCTTGTGGAATATCTCGTCCTTCGTCCTGCAGAATTTTGTACATTCTCCCTCTACGTTTTTTTTTTTCTTTTTTGTGACGTTTAACGCTTTCTACTGTGTAGGTGTTTTACACTTTTTATTATACATATACAGTTTGTTTTTTTATCATTGAAATGTTCTGTATTTGTCCCAAGCGGCTTTTAGAGGTTGTAGACTGCTGTGCCTATGCACATATTTTAATTGTTAAAGTTAAAATGTAACTTTTTGAAATGAACTTGGAAGTAAACATTATGAATTGTAAAGGACATCAGGGGCTTTTTGTGTGTTTTTCCATCTCACTTTTGTCAGTGACACAAAAAACACCTTCATTGTCTCCACAGCCTTGCAGGAAAGGGAGACAAAGATCCCTTAGATCTACTAGAGCTACTGGATTTTCATTTTGGTGATCTTCCAAACAAGGCTTTGCTTATCGAGTCTCCTGCAACAGTGCACAAATTATATTTACACTTCTGCATTTAAATAAGCTGTAGATGTCTATTTTAAAATAAATATATTTTTTATTTTTGCCAAGCGATTTCATGGTACAAGTAAACAGTATAGGAACACAAAAGCATTGTTAATAATGTACAAACAAGCTGAAGAAGACAACATAAGAAACATCTGTAATAACAGTTTCCACAGGAATGAGCCTAGTCACACAGGGTGCAGGGAGTTATGGGTAATGTAGTTTAAACCTGACTCCCCCTTCATCGACATAATCAAAAATATAAATTGTCTTAACACAACTCGAGTAACAAATCTAACTTTGACTCAACTGAAAAAGCAGTGGCCCACATTTTGATGACACCACAAGCATTGGCATGTTTCAACCACGTTGCCTCTTTGAAAAAGATAAAAAGATGACGAAAAGTAGTTCTGAAATTCTTAGATGAAAAACTGGTTAAAAACATGACAAAGAGGTTATTTTCTATGGAGTGATCATTAAACTGATGACAGCTGATCTGTCTGAGCCAAACGGCTGTCCGTTGATTGCCAAATTGATTAGGGACAGCTGCTCAGCTTACAACTAGAAATTTTACTGATGCAGAGCAAGTTTTATTTTTAAGACCACATTTGGTCAAATTTAATCATAAGTAGATCAGAGCAGTCACCCTCTTCCTCTTTAGAGTATGTTCATTTGCGTTTGTGTCAGCTTTTTCATAACTTGTTTATATGGAATATAATTGATAATGGCAGAGAAAACCATCATGAGCCCCTGCTGACTCAGCCTTTTGATTGGTTCAGAGGAGTGGTTGATAGGACAGGGTAGTTCTGCTCATTACCTGGGCCTAGCTCTCCCTGTCTGCTCCTGGGCTTTGATGCGCAGTCTCCCGGGGAGCTGAGAGGCTGGAGTGGCTCGGGGGCCGATCCTGAGGGGAGGAGCTCTCTCTCTCAGGGCTGCCGATATGTCTGCCGGAGGGAGGGGTTAGCTTGCATGCTTCAATAGTGATAGAAACATTCAGTGAGTTGAAAGTGGCATTCGGAGCTCTGTTTGGGGGGGGCTGGGGGGCAGAGGCAGACTGACCCACGGCCCCCGATTCAAACCCCAGCGCGTACACGGCCCTGATCTGTGGTGCCCTCCAATAAAGAGACGGAATGAGATTTCAGACACAGACAGTAAGACTTTTCACTAATGCTGAAAATCATGGATTCTTAATACCGTGATATTGTAATATTCACATTCGCATGTCATATCAGCTTATGAATGGAACTGTTTTCCCTTATGTTTTCCATTTGATTCAGACACTGCAAAACTGTAAAGGAGAGAAAAAAAGATGTTACCAGTGAGTGACATGTTTTTATCTCTTCTGGAAGTGCACTGTAATATTGGGGAAAATTATGCAAAGTTTCCTGTTTTTTTCCAGCACTATATTTGTGTTAAACACAAGGTGATGATTTTATCTTAAATACCCTGCTATTCTGGAATGATATTTACATTATTCCTCTGTCTGATGTGCGTTGGACCCAAACACTCGCAACCCATCCAAAAAATAATTGAATGTTGGGAAGAAAAAAAAAAAAAGTTAAGTGCATATGTTTTTTAACTTGAAAATTTCTAAAATTTGGAAAAGGACTCATTTTAAATGGCCGGCTCATCTGAACAGCTGTAGCCAAAATGAGATGACAGCAATAAATACAAGATGATTTAGCCATGTCAGCTCTCAGGAACACAGTCAGAATGTGCAGGCTTGTGATTTACAATTTTGATTAAGTGCTGACACTGCCAACTCCCAACACCATTAGGGGGCACTGTTGTACTTAGACACAAGGGCCACCTTTAGCATTGTTTCAGGTGGCTGGGTACTGGGCTGAAAGACTTAGGAAACGCATTGGTGTAATGAAAGATCTCATTATAGCACAGTCCCAAACAGTACATCATGCCACATCCTGTTTCTTAAGGACAAATATTTTAGATATTATGCATACACTTTTAAGTTCTAAAGAATTACTGTTGAAACAGCTGTCATACTTCCAGCTTTCTTTTAACAGCTCCCAAAAAGCAGTTCCTGAGAACGACTGGTCCCTCTTGAGGGTTAGCCAACTTCCTCATTACCCCGCGTTCCCTGATCACTGACCTGAATCACTCCAGGCTCAGCGTGGCTGAGCAAACATTTAGGGCTGAACATGACATTACCTTAAACTACACTCAGTGCTTAGTCACTTAATGTTCACTCAGCGCTCAGTCAACCAGGAAGTAACCCTAAACCCTAATGCTAACCCTAACCCGTAAAGTTCACTCAGCGCTCAGTCAACCAGGAAATAACCCTAAACCCTACCGCTAACCCTAACCCTTAATGTTCACTCAGCGCTCAGTCAACCAAGAAATAACCCTAAACCCTAACCCTAATGCTAATGCTAACCCAAACCCTTAATGTTCACTCAGCACTCAGTCAACCAGGAAATCTCTCTGCAACAGTTCTCATCTTCCACATGTCAGAATATTTAAAACTGTAAAATCTGTGTTTCAGGGCAGTGACTATGTGTGTTTATGGACTGTAATATCCCGCGAAAGGAGGACACACCTGTGTAGGAGACGTGATGTTTGGCCCTGAGGTCATGTTGAGCTGTGTTCCGGAATCTCTCTGCATGCGAGTGGGTCAGCTCTCCTGCGACTGAAATGCTCTCCACCTCAGATATAACATTCTCCTGTTCCAAATCTCACAGACACAGGATTCCCAGACAGTGAGCTCCCACCACAGATAAGCTAACTACTCGAGAAACAGTGTCAGTGCCCATTTGATGTGCATGGCGCTACTCCATCTGTTCAATAGTTCTAGATTGTCCAACAGCCCTTCTTATGGGTTGTTGTACAGTGACTGCCAACTAACCTTCCAGTATTAGTATTGAATGAAAACAAGGCCTAACTTTTATTGAATTAAGTTAATGAAAAGTTGGGCTGATCTGTGAGGCAATGCAGTCTGTCTGATTTAGGCTTCTCTTCAGCTTTTCCTGATTTTTACTGTAAAAACCTCTTCCTATGTCAAATGGATATCACAGCTCTACAGCCATCACCTGCACTTGAGATTACTTCCAAGTGGATGAGGTAGATGATATGACTGATAAAGGCTCCTTTAAATTACATTCAAGAGTCAGCGTTATTTTAAAATTTCTGTTTTTTTCCTCCAATATTTTACATTCTAATCATTAGTGATTTTTTTATCATAAAGAATGAAACACTCTTACCACTACTGACTGTTACTGCTGAGAACCAAAAACATCCCAGGCTGGATGAGACGCAGTGATCTGAGGGACAGTTAGCATTACACAGCGACAGGAGACCTGACCAGACAACATCACATTAATGAGCAGTCTGCTGCTGTAAAGACACTATAATCAAGGGGTCACGGGTTTGACTCACGGGAGGGGGCACTGCCATTTTATGATTGCGCAAGGTATTCACCCTGAAAGGCTTATTATTCAGTGGAATAAAAGAATAAGTAGAAATATAAGTTATGTAATTCATCCTGCCACACAGATGACCACAGACAAACTCCATCGCTATGCTGTTCAAACCCAGTCAGACCAGTCACTCTGCCTTTACTCAAGCTGCCTATGCAAAGCAGCAACTCAGCCTTCCAGAACCGCAATGGCCGGTGGAGCCGATGTGAAACTACACTCTCGAAGACAAACAATTCCGATTCAAACCGGTGAAATATGGCTGCCGGGCTGTATGTTTCCTTCACAGGACTAATGTAGTGATTGTACAGCTGTGTCCTCCACTGTGTGAGAGCTCAGGACACGTGTGAACATACTCCTCCATGCCACGGCATGGGAACACGTTTCCAAAAAAACAAACCCCAACAAAATGACAGTTTTAAATATACAAGCAAATAGAAAATATACTTCCATACACCAATATATGCAAGAGACATTCAGTTTTTAAAGACCTCTGGCAGGTGGAGTCGTGAGGTCGTGTTTTTGAGGCCTGGTCCTGGGGGGGGGGGGGGCTCAGAGTGCACCTTCATTTCAGCTCACCTCTCTATCAGTTTAATCCATCAGGTCTGACTGAGCTGCTCACTGGACCTCAACAAACATCTGCCTTTAGTCCTTTAAGGTGGGTTGTTGGAAATGTCTGTTGTAACAGAAGCACAGACATAAAACTCCTTCTATTAATCTGACCTCCTTAAAATGAGACATTAAACCACAATTGATTCAGCAGTAATTAACCGTTAAGCAGGGCTTAGAACAATGACCTGATCAGTAATACATTTTTAAAGTTTTAATGAACAGGCCTAAATTTGTTCAAAGAGTACATATTAATATGTTTATAGTAGTGCTAACATCCTTAACAGCACTCATTTCACAAAGAACGCACAGCCAAAGACATGTAGTGATGTGTAGTAAGTACCCAGCTCATAGCTCAATCAGTGAATCTGCTGAAGGACCCTGACTGATGGAGAGACCAGCCAGGAGAAGCAGCAGCACACAGCCCCCCCCCAGGAGCAGGCGTCAGCGACACGGCATCAGCGACACGGCCTCAGAGCACGGCCTCAGAGCACGGTCTCAGAGCACGGCCCCAGACGCGAAACATGACTGAACTGAGGACGACGGAAAAGGAAAGAAAATCCACCACAAACGTCATCACAGATACAGGTTTGGACCGCAGGTTCTGACCGCAGGATGGTTTATACAATGTGGGCCGATGAGGAGAGCTGGAGTAAGGAGCACTTACTGAGCCGCACACAGCCAGACCGCTGCCGGGCCGGAGAGACACCCGTCACGAGTGCTACACCAGAACGACACGCAAGGCGATCGGTCCGTTCAGGCCGTCAGTGCTTTTAACATAATATAAAAAAACAGAAGAGAAAGATGAAGCGGTGAGGTCAGCGGTGAGGTCAGCGCTGAGCACGCTCCCAGCCCCGATCAACTGTGTAGAGGATTGTGGGACGGAAGCAGAGTCAGGTTCGAGTCTGGCTCAGGGTCTGCTCCAGCCCTACGGCTCCTCGCTGTCTGCGGGCTCTGGGGATGTTGGGGCGGGGCTGGTGCTGGGTTTGGGTCCGGCGCCGGTGTTGCCGATGGGGGCCAGGGGTGGGCTCTCCTCAGCGGCTCTCTCTGCCTGCTCCCCCTGCCCCTCCAGATTCTCCAGCATCTCCTGGATCAGCGGCGGCATCGAACCCGGGATCTCCATCTTCAGTGAGATGACTCTCTCTGCACCTGCAACGCCCCGCCAACAGCCGTCAGTCACACCCTGACTCCACCCACAGAGCTATACCTGTCACTCACACCCCGACTCCACCCACAGAGCTATACCTGCCACTCACACCCCGACTCCACCCACAAAGCTATACCTGTCACTCACACCCCGACTCCACCCACAGAGCTATACCTGCCACTCACACCCTGACCCCTCCCACAGAGCTGCATCTGTCAATCACACCCCGACTAAGCTGTTTAAGCTATTCTTGAGGACTTTTCTATAAGGATACAAACATCCAGGTTGTCCAGCCAGTTGTTTATTTGAATGAATCAGTGAAGTGGTGCATCCAATTTCCATGTGTTTTATTTTAAATTCTGAAGAACAGAAATCTTTGTGTCCATGTCACAGCTGAAAGAGTGACGTGTGTTGGAGCAGATCTGCGGGTGCCATGTTAAGCCCTCGCACAGACGGCGATCGGCGCCGCCGGGCTCTGACCTTTCGCGCTGATGCTGCGCAGGTCGGTGATCTTCATCAGGGTTTTGGGGAACATGTGGGGCATGCTAGGACGGCGTTTTCGCACGTAGATCTTCAGCGCCTCCAGCAGGGGCTCCTGCAGCTGCTCCACCCGCCACGGCTCCTCCAGATCCTGCCGATCTGAAACGCACCAAGAACCGCCCCCCCACGATGTCATAATCCACCCAATGGGGGTGCGCAACCCGCCATCAGGACTACCCAGTGGGAGTAACATCATACACTATCATTGCTGACTGTCTAATTGAGCATGCACCTGGAGCAACTGGACACCCAAGCAACAACTCTTCCCTGTGATGGCTGGTGAATAAATGCTTGGAGCTTCCAACCAGACACTTGCCCTGGGTTAAAGGTCAGAAGAGAAAATGTCCCCCTGTGGTGTCTGAATCAGAGAATTAGAGCAGATTGTGGTCCTCTAGGACTGGGAGCACCTGTACTCTACCTCACTAGTAAGTCGCTTTGGATAAAAGCGTCTGCCAAACGAATAGATGTAAATGTACTAAACCATGAGGATTACTGAGTGCCTTCTCCAAAAAAAAATCCATGTGCAAAATAGCTGCTGTACCTAATATGGCCAGAAGATGGCAGAAGGGCCATATTTGAAACGCCACCTAAAACTGCTCTTCACACCCACTGAGGGAGGGTGTGGAGTTACAGAGAGAGCCACCCGGGGCCAGACTGTGTAACGCAGTGTGTAATATCTGGCCGCAAACGTGCCTGGCAGCGGGACTAAATTTCTCTCCCATTCCAGAAAAACCGCGAGTCCTACACCTCCCCACATTTAAATTCACACAGAGTTTTTAGTATCTGACACTTCTGCCAAAACTCAAGAACTCATACAAGGTTTGTCCTGGGGTGGAACATTCCGATAAAATCCAATTTCCTGTGAAACAGAGTAACACTGCCTAAACTGCTCATATCACTGCAAGATGACACACTCTTACACCTCACAGAATGGTATACTCTAAAGTGCTATTCTATAGGACGGTACACTAAAGCTCTCTCCTATAGGACCATACACTCTAAAGCTCTGTATTACAGGACTAGATACAGAGGTCATGCAGTCATATCCTACAGGTATACATACTCTGGGGTACAGTAATATCCTATAGGAGTACACTAAGGTAGCTGTGTCCTGTAGGAGTCCATACACTGGGGTACAGTAATATCCTGTAGTAAACTGAATTACAGTAATTTCCTGTGGGACAGGCACCCACCTCCGGATATGAGGCAGATGGCGCTGAGAAGGCCGGTCTCGGTGTCGTCCATCTCGATGGGCAGGAGCTGGTTGGCGAAGGTGAACACCAGGTCTGTGAGGGGTCCGAACCCAGCGTTGTGCATCTGCGTCCGGTTGAGCGTCAGGCCGTCAGAGAAGGTCATGGTGTCCTGGTCCGGGGTGTAGCGTGTGCAGATGCGCAGAATCTGAGCAGAGCGATTGGGCGGGGGGGGGGGGGGGGGGGGGTGTAAAAGATGCAGACCATCAATAACAGCAGGACTGTGCTCACTGTGGCGGCCTGATGGGGACGCATGTGTCAGGGAGAACAATCCGATATCTGCTATATCGACTGCTGGAGCTCGAGGTGTCGAGGTGCCGCTTTCTGTTTGGTTGTATTGCTGTGTGGAGTCAAGCCCAACACCCTCTTCCAGGGAGATTTTCTGTACTTACAGTTTTACATCTTACAGAATGAAACATTACAAGCATCACGTGCTTATCTCACACCAGCCAAACAGAGGTCAGCTGACCCCCCCCACAGGGCAGGTGACATACCAAGCGAAAACGTGTGAGTCAGTATGAGAGCGTGCGCGCGTGTGTGTGTTTGTGTGTGTGCGTGTGTGCGTCAGTATGTGTGGTTATATGTGGGTGTGTGTTTTGAAGAAATCAACCCTGAAGGTCCCAGGCTGTCAACCCACTTGTTTAATTTGGCCACTGGAGGCGGGTTTTAAGCAAGCACCGCCCCTTTTCACTCGGATCATTCTCTCTAAGGTACGGGCAGTGAGGCAGTGAATATACATAAGACCGCAATGAACTGCCTGGATCAGTACTCGGATGCTAGGGTATATTAACAACAAAACCAAGAAAAATCCTTTCATACTTCCTCATCAATATTCAGGAAGGAGAGCCTAAGAAGCCTGCATGAAATAGCAGGTAACCGATGCTCCTCAGTGAGAGTGAGACTGAGAGCAGGTCCCTCCGCAGTCTGGGATTGGCCACAGGGTTCTGTTACTAACTGCACATCCAGCCTTGTGCGCCAGAGAACGGGAAATCAGAAGAGGGGAGGGACACGCCCCTGCTACCCACCAGAATGTCCAGGCACGCGGCCTTGAGGAGCGTGATTTGGTCAGCGATGGTGAGTGCGGTGAAGCCGGGCACTCGCTTGGCGAACTCCACGATTTTGATGATGCACTTGGTGGCCAGCTCGCTGAACTTGTCCCAGAGTCCGAGGTCAAGGCGAACACGGTGGTCAGCGCTGGAGTTCTGCAGGGAGGGGGGAAAAAGGAGGGGGGGTTAGGTACACCTACATTTGACTGCCTCTTCTTTTGTGTGTGTGTGTGTGTATCTGTATGTGTGTTTGCGTGTGTTTGGAATGTGTGTGTGTGTGTGTGTGTGTGTTTGCGTGTGTTTGGAGTGTGTGTGTGTGTGTGTGTGTGTGTGTGTGTTTGCGTGTGTTTGGAATGTGTGTGTGTTTGCGTGTGTTTGGAATGTGTGTGTGTGTGTATGTGTGTGTTTGTGTGTGTGTGTGTGTTGCTGAATCTGCCGTGCATTGCCAGTGACCGTCCCTTGCTTTGATATTGTGCAGTCCCACTCATATTCCTGAGACAGATGATGATGTTCGTCTCAGAATTTCCTACCAATGAGACAAACGTCAGCGCCTGGGAGGGCGGAGTCCGGGCATCGTTGTCTCCCGGGCGGGGGATCTCACTGGCTGATTTTCCGAGCAATTTCAGCCAATTAGAGCAGCCCCCGAACTCCCCTAACTCAATAGAGCGAGGGAGGAGGAAGCAGCGGGGGGGGGGGCTAACCGGGTTAAAAAGCGTTTATCCCAGTGAGTCAAAGCGGGTGTGACACTGGAAAATTACCCGCTGAGGTTAAATAAACAGGGTCTACAGAGTCCCTGCAGGAACCTCAGCCAGACAAAACCCGCACATCTGCGGGAAATAACTGCTGCTTCGCGCTACGCCATCGGTGCTATAATTCATCAAAACTACAATTCTGTTTATACACTTTGGCCGCTGGGGTTTGGATATTTTATGTTGTTTTTGGTCTTTATGGAAAGCATCTTAACCTCATCATCATCAGTGAGGCTGAACTCCCTCTACTTTGCCAAGACCCTGTCACCCACAGGGTGACACGCGCCATCACCCAGTGCTGATCTTCCTCGGCACAGAAGCTGGGATTGAATATTTCAGCGCGTAACTGGAGCTCTGACCCAACGGCCACGCCGCTCCCCTCCGCCCCACAAAGAGCTTCAGAGGAGACAGACCTCTCACAGTCAGCAAGCAAACCGCATTTCATCCAGATTGCTGCTTCATCTGAAAGGCCCTCGATTGCCACTTTGGGGGAAGGAAAAAAGCGCATCGGGTGACGTCACCCCTGCCGTTGTCATGATCCATTAGCGCTTTAAGGGCCTCTGCACAGCGAAGGAGAGAGCAGGGAAAAGCCTGCCTCAGGCACGGCCCGCCATCACAGAACAGCGTCCCACGAGGCAGCAGGCCGTGTGTGTTTGTGTACAGAGTGCATCAGCCTCACGCTACGGCAGCCCTTTACCACAGACAGTGAGCTGCCTTTGTCAGGCCGGAGACCCGCACGCCCCGGTGGGCATTCAGGTGATTTATACAGAAAGGAGGAGGTCACTTATTTTAATGCAGAGGAACTACGGTGCAGGGAGGAGGTCAACGGGTGAAACGTCCCTGCAGTGATGCACTTAACCCCAGACCTGCGCTGGTAACGCAATCTCCGCTGTGCTGTAATTCTGAGAAACTCAGCGGCGAAAACACACTGCAGGTCTGCCAATACCCTCCATTAAAGATGAGCCATCGCCTCTATGAGTGCGCTGCAGCATCAGTGGCATCTGTCCGTCAGCATGCATTACCCCTTTATAACTAGGGTACCGCATCTTTTCCAGGGAGGAGGGTCGAAGATGACCAAACCTTACTGCTCACTCAGACCCATAGTTACATGTTTGTTTTAAGGGTTTTCTGCAGCCAATCACAACACTGAAAAGCACGATAGACTCAAAGGCTTACATTAGGTACCAATGATGCACTCGCTGGTACCCAGAATCCTCTGTTTCTAAACGCCTCAGCATCACACCCCAGCTACGCCCCTCTGCGTCCATCAGTGTCAGACTGACCTCTGCTGTCAACTCAACGCTGCTCTCCTTTCATCTGTCAATCAGCCTCACGCGGCCTGTCAATCAATCACCCACCCCGCTCCCTCTTCTCCCCCTCCCTGCAGCACCCACAGGGCTCTCTGCATGCTGAACGTGGCGTGCCTGCACTTGGTGCTGCTGCATATCACTCCTGTCACTCAACAACAGGAAAAGTACCGCACCGTGTGAGGAAGGGCAGGCGCTTTCAGCTAGTTAATTTCATTCACATTTTTTAATGGTTGGGTTCTGAATATCTCCTTCGAGTGCTCATTTGGGTAAGGTCGAAGGACGATCATCAGAGCCCATCGTTAAAAAATGTGAGTGAAATTAACTGAAAATGGACAGTGTTAGATTTTAAACCTGTCAAGTGTGTGCTTCTTCACAGCACGGCTCCTTGATGAGTGAATCCGTTTATTTGTGGCTGTGGCGTTTTGGCTCTGATACGTGGAGTGGAGGCGGAGGAGGAGAAAGGCCCGGTTTCGGGGTGTACTGCACTGATCAGCAGGACAGTGTAAGCCCTCAGCTCTCTGCTCCACCCCTTCCCTCTGACCCCACAGAGCCTCTGCCTGCAGTGATGCATGGATACGTTCTCCTGATGCTGTTTTAATGTTCCAGCAACAGAAAAAAAAATCACTCACTCTTTTCATTTCCTGTACTACACCCAGTCATCAGACTGGCCTGGGCATTGAACAAATGAGAAAACGAATGAATGTTCCAAAACTGTGCTCATGTTGTAAATGTTCATATTTCTAAGGCTTAAATCAAAATACAAAAATAAAGGATCAGCATTATGTATCATCGTGTTACAATACACTCAGGTCTGTCGTAACTCAACTATCAACCCACACAAATGAAAAATATGAAGTATGTGTGTATGGGTGTACTCTGTATGGGGTGTGGGTGTATTCGGGTGTGTTTAGGAGACTCACCGCGGTGTCTGTTAGGGGTGTAGTTATGGGTGTTCTCAGATGAGGGTGCGAGACTCACCATGGTGGACTTCAGGGTTAGGGTTAGGTGTGTTTGGGTTAGGGGTAGGGTATTTGTATGTGTGTAGGAGACTCACCACGGTGTCTGTCAGGGGTGTGGTTATGGGTGTTCTCGGGCACGGGTGCGAGACTCACGGTGGTGTACTTTCCCAGCTGGCACAGCGAGGGGAAGGTCTCCTGGTGCGCCCTGCGGATCCGCTCCACGATGCTCTCCAGCTCGCCCGACAGCTCGTAATGCTCAGCCAGCTCCGCCCTCGGGCTCTCTTTCCTCTTCTTATTGCGGTCGTTTCTGACGGCTGCGGGGGGGGCACACACACACGTTACACGTTACACGCCTCTGCCGGCTGTGAAATGATCTGCTGCTTCTCTCTCTTTCAGCAGGCGCAGTGATGCGGTCATTTTTAAACTGCGTACAACTGTGCAACCTGAAACCCGGGACAGTCACCTGCATCCATTTTAGCGCTGTGTTTCAGTAGGACACCTCATCACTCACGTGTCACTGTACCTGTGTCCTTGCTCTTGTCATTCCTGTGACAGGCACTTAAAGCGTGTTCCCAAGATGGCCTCTGGACAAGAGCGACGGACATTTAATTTTTTTTCCCATTTCTTTAATTGGCTGACGATCCAAAGCTACAATACCCTACGGCTCAGACAAATTTCATTTGGAGCTTTGACTGACTTTGGCTTAGTATATTTAAAAAAAAAAACCTTAAAAGCATCACAGCCATGAAGTGAAGTCTAATTCCCTTTCGAAGAAAACTGACTGCCCCGCAGTGCCACCCATTTTCCCCCGAGCTAGAAAATGCAGAGTCTATCCAGCTCCTGCTAATGGATAACTGACAGCATATACGAAGACTCTCTTAAGAAACAGAGGGAAACCGCAACTCACCGACACATAATACATGTCAGCTAAGTGTCACAGGAGACAATCGACTGTCAAAGGCCCCTGAGAGCCGGAATTTCCAAACCCCTCCAGTAATCTGCTGTGACAGGATCTTTCAAGAGCCGCTGAAATCTTAATCCTGCTGTGAGACTCTACCGCTCCCACTCCCAGGTGCCATGGCAACCCCCCCCCCAGCTCGAGATGGATCCGCATGCGTTAAGGTTTCGGTAAGAGCCGGAGGATTAGGCCTTAATCAGGTGGTGGAGTTATGTCCGTTTCACACCCACTGCATTGTCATTGAGCCCCAGATTCATACCAAGCTCCCTGGCTGAACCGCTCTTAATGACAGTGTATCAGCGGAGTCTTTTCACCGGGATAACGCCCTGTACCACCCAAAAGGGCATGCAGAGTTTACACCGGGAGAAAAAGGTCACAAAAAGGTGTGACACGCAAGAAGGAGCCACCGTCCGACCAAACGCATTCCCTGGGTTTTAACTTTAAGATATCTATTGACTTCAGCCCGTTTTAAAGAGGACAGGATGGTAAAATCACACTCGTTTTTCATGGAGCAGCACCTTGGTCATCCATACGGGGATGATGACGGTATGTAGAGTGTGAGAGAATTTAAAGGCATGCAAGGTAAGGATATAGGAACTGAAAGACTGAGTGTGTGTGCGAGCACACGTAAGTCGGGTGGGAGGGTGGGGGGGCCTCTGGAGGGGGCTGTTTGCAGGAATGGGGATGGCACAGGGCAATTTAATTTAGGAAGAGGGTGACGTGATGGCCACATATCCCCGGGCGATCAATTACCCTGCACTCAAACCAAATTACCCAGCCCAGCTATCCATCCCCCCCGAGAGCCCGGGGTGGCCGATGGGGTTTTAATACCTACAGATGGGGAGCCCAGGGAGGCCAATGGAGAGCATAAATCCAGCAGGGATCCAATCACTCCCACAACCTGCTCTCTTCCGCTCAGACACACGACACTCTCCCAGCGCACGACTCCACGCCACTGCCCCGAGACTGAAGCCAACAACCTCCTGATCCCTCTGAGAAACAGCTCACACCCACTACACACCTCTACACACACAGCATGGATGAGTGGATGAGTAGTATTAAAGTGTAGCCACCGGCAAATGAATGGATGAGTAGTATTGAAAGCGTGGCCATGGGTGAATGACTGAATGAATGAGAAGTATCTAAGTGTGGCCATGAGCAAATGAATGGAGAAATTAGCAGTATTCACACATAATTATGGATGAATGAATGGATTAGGGCATATATGCACAGCCCGGGATGAATGACTGAAGAAACAGTGTTTATGCAGAGCGTATGGATGCTTAGCAGGCCAGTGCTTTAAATGAAAAGAAAATAAACGATTTCCTTTCCAGATGTCTGCTCTGAGGAGTGAAATGTCTGGCGGAGTTCACGGCGGAGTTTCTAACCCTCTGAGGCATACCCATGATGCATTGCATTTCATAAAACCAGAGGAAACTTCCACTTGCACCAGCTGGATATTAGTGCAAGGCCTCGAAGCTACGATTTCATTTACCAGCTGTTGCCGGAGACAAACACAGGCTTGGTTATAGCTTAGCCCTGCACAGGTAATACCTGTTCATACGCAACAGCACTAAACAAATATGATATTACTGCTGGGATTCCAAAGGAGTAAAATAATTCAACTGGCTACACAGCCAGCTAGCCAGCAGACGCAGCTGTATTGACCCCTGGAGGCCCTCTTTTCAAACCAAGCACACAGCCCAGATTTGTCACCTCTGGTTTTCCTGACACTGCCAGTAGGTGGCGCTGTGTGGCCCCCTCTGTCACACCTGGTTGTGCGACAGACCAGGGGCCAGTTATGACCCTTCTACAGGATAGCACACAAACACAGAAACACACACACACAAAACGTCACGCAGACACACACACAAGCTCCCTCTTTGCGCCCCAAACAAAGCCCTTTCTGTTAAGAGCTTGTACCATGTGACCCCACGGGTCCCTCTGGGGTCTTGGACTGCGTTTAAGGTAGTGTGAGTTAGTTTAAGGCTCTCTTGCACACAGTCTCATGTGACACTCAGGGTATTACAACACTATAAATGTCAAGTGCTGTTTATAAAACCACAAAGCTCTACGATGCATGCACAGGCAGACACACACACACACACACACACACACACACACACACACACACACACACACACACACACACACACACACACACACACACACACACACACACACACTCTGTACACGTTCAGTCAATGCAATAGACAAAGATGCCACCAGGATAGTGACTCGTTCGCCATGGACCCAAACACACCTCAGCACACTGCACCGTCCGCACACCAAAGCCTCATGGGACAAGAGTCACTGCTGGAAATCAGCAGTGACTCTCTGGCTGAGGCAGGTCTTTCTGGGGCCTGTTTGGAGAGGGGCGGGCCTTTCGGGGGCCTGTTTGGAGAGGGACGGGTCTTTCGGGGGCCTGTTTGGAGAGGGGCAGGTCTTTCTAGGGCCTGTTTGGAGAGGGACGGGTCTTTCGGGGGCCTGTGTGGAGAGGGGCGGGTTTCTCCAGGGCCTGTTTAGAGAGGGGCGGGTTTCTCCAGGGCCTGTGTGGAGAGGGGCGGGTTTTTCCGGGGCCTGTGTGGAGAGGGGCGGGTTTTTCCGGGGCCTGTGTGGGATGAGGGCTATGTCACCATGTGTCCAGGGCTGCTGGGATACGTATGTGTCAGACACTCACACTCTTTGGACATGCCCACGGCGAAGCACCTCTGTAGACGGCAGTACTGGCACCTGTTCCGTGTCACCTTGTTGATGATGCAGGTCTTCTCCCTGTGGCAGGTGTACACCATGTTCTTCTGAATACTCCTGCGAAAAAAGCCCTGAGGGGGGAAGGAGGGAGGGAGAAAGAGAGAGCGAGAGAGAGAAAAAGAGAGAGAGAGGGGGAGAGAGAGAGAGAGAGAGAGAGAGAGAGAGAGGAGAGAGAGAGAGAGAGAGAGAGAGAGCAGGAGAAAGAGGGAGAGGGAAAGGGAAGGAAAGGAGAGAGAAGGAGGGAGTGAGGAAAAGGAGGAGAGGGAGACAGACAGAGAGAGGGAAAGAGGGAGGGTGAGAAGGGGAGAGAGAAGAGATGGGTGAAGGGAGAGAGAAGACGAATCAATCTTTCAGCCACTCATATAAAACTCAACATCTTGTTGTACTGAGTGCCAGATGTCTTCACTTATTCTGGAGATGCTGGCTACAGCCTGATTACTGTACTTCTCTTTTTTCTGGCCTGTCAGGGGGCGAGGGGAGTTACTGACAGAGACGAGAAGCAGAGCGTGTGTTTTCCCTGCGGTGAGGGGTGCAGTGCGGTGTGTAAGGAGCAGAGTCTCACTCACGGCAGCAGCGTACGCCGCCTGCACTACAAGCAGAAACACAGAGCTCTCAGAGCTGTGCGTTAATATTTAACACCGACACACTGACAACAGCAGCGTCGAGCAGAGGCGTCTGCTTCAGAGCACTTACAGAGTCAGTGTACAGTGTGTTAATTCCCTGCATAAAGTCTGAGGTGAAAACTAACTTACCATTTAACCAACCAATTAATCACTCCATCAACAGACCAAACCAAAACCAGTGAGCGTCAAATGAAAAACGACCACTTGTATACCACACACACGCACACACACACGCGCACACACACGCACACACACACGCACACACACACGCACACACACACACACACACACACACACACACACACACACTCTGCAGCAGACAGCAGCCGTCTCCTGCTGTTCCCTCTTCGTGTGTGTGACAGATGAGCTGTGAGGTCAGGCCAGGGGCCTCTGTAAGGCGGGATTCATAAACACTTTCCCTCAGTCTTATTTTTCTCCTGGAATCGCACTAAGTGGCTTTTAACAGGGGCTGCTATCTTGTTATCTTAATTGGCAGAGGGACAGGGTGGAAACATCCTCTTTGGGGGGGGTGGGGGGGGGTTTCTCATTTACAGATTAAAAAAGCCAGAGGGCCCCCTATGAATTATTGAACCCCCTGTCTGTAGCCTTTGGAAGCAAGCAAGGAGGGGGGGACAAGAGGTGGGTGGGGTCAGGTTAGCTTTCCCTCTTATTTGTGTAGATATGTTATCACTGAAGGGGAAAGCGGAGAGGATATTGGAGCCCCCGGGGGATGGGGGGGACTCAGCTAGTACTAACCTGGAGCCACTCCAGGGGAGAAGGAGGGAGGGGGGGCGGGGGGGGGGGGAGGGAGAGAGGGAGAGAGAGAGAGACAAAAAGTGAAAGAGGGAGGGACAAGAGAGAGAAGGGAGGGGGAGAAAGAGAGCCGAAAAGGAGGGAGGGGAGAGAAAGGAAAAAAGAAAGAAAGTGAAAGAAGAAGGGAGGGAGAGAGAGAGGGAGAGGCTTGAGAGGACTGAGAGGTCATACTTTTGCAGGAGATACGCTTGTGTTTGAGAGCAGGGAGAGGTGAGATTCCCCCACACACATGCACGCGTGCACACTCACACACCACAGTGATCACCGTGACCTTTTTCCAGGCTTGATTCCAGAAGAGACCTTTGCCAGGACAAGGTTTAAAGGTCATCTCACGTGTCTAACAGGGGAGAGCCCAGTCTTCCAGCACTTGCAGGACTGCAGAGCTGGGCTACTTTATTTATTTAACCATTATTTAAACCAGGAAAAACCCGTTGAGATATAAAGTCTCTTTTGCAAGGGCGGTCTGGCCAAGAGGACAGCAGAGAACATTAAAACAGCTACATGACATTACAATTAAGACATTACAGCATTAAAATACACAACAACTGAATGATTCTGTGCATCCGGACCTCTCACAGAAAGAAATTAAAGCAAACACACACTCTCCCTTTGGGCAAAGTGGCTGTCTGTAAATGCTGATGTGGTGCATAGCTGTATCCAATGTTGTGCCCATCACCTTTACCATTAGGTCACAGTGTCATACGTATGATCTCTCAGGAATGGGTCTCGATCCTAAATGGTTTTAACTTCGGTCTCAGTCTTAGAGAAACAGTTTGAAACGCGCACACGAGCACTCAGCCTACCGACGCAGACAGAGGGAGAAGCAGCACCTGACCGCAGGGGATCGCGTCCATTTGGTTTCATTTGTCCGTGTTTTCGTCCCAGCCTTGAGAGGGCAGAAGGCTGCACAGTGCCAGAGCGGTGGCACGGCAGGCAGGGGGACGGCATGGAAGCCTGCTCTGTGAAGAGATAAGCGCCGTGGCTCTGTGCCGCTTCACTGTCTCTAATGACTGCGTCTCTTTCATGTGCCGGAACGCTGACAGATCGCATTAAAGGAAGCTGCACGTCGGCGGACCTCGGCCTCCCCCTCACTGCGCGTCCACGGATTCCTCTGACAGGAAGAACATGGCCAGAGACGGCTGATTAACGCCGGCCCTCCCCCCTCTCTCTCTTTCCTCACAGTGCCTGTCATTAAAGCACTCTTTACACACTCCCACAAGATCATACCCTGACACTCGGAGCAGAATAAAGTTAATATTACCAGATGGTATTTAAACCAATAACTGCACATGCGCTCTTCCTCCTGGTGGCAGCTGCCCTGCTGTTGTTTTTTTTTGTTGCTCTCTGGTGCCTCCAGTGGTGAGATGTAGTAATGAGTCTAAATCATTGGATGAGAGGAGTCCTGCTGTTCATTGGATGAGTGAGTGGAACTGGGAGGAGCTTCTGTAAACTCTAGTACAGTCACCTTGTAATGACCCCTCATTCATCAAAATGTTTGTTGAAAGGGGTGTACTTTGTTCTTGGGATAAGCTTGTACAAAAAGTCACATCTGAGTCATGAAACAATGCAGAAACACCCAATTTCATTTTACTCTCATTCCTATGATGACTAATCACAGCTGTTCTTAATTTAGATGCTCATTCACATAATCTGTAATTAGCAAGAGTGAACGTCTGAAAAATCCCAACTAAAGCTATATCGGAGTAGTAAACATTACAAGTTTGAATAAACATGAATGTTTTGAATTAGAATGGCAAATGACAGTGATTGATGGTCATCTGAGGTAGGAAAGCATATTCATGTTAAAATGTTATCTGTGGATGGAAATGCATCCCTGTGTTTGAGACCACCTCTCTGACCTTCCGTCCCCTGCTGCCCTGCTCTTTAGCAGTGTGTTAAAGTGCAGGTGCATGCAGGCACCTATTTACTGTGATCCTTACTGCCCAATCATGTAACGGCACCAGACTGGGTGAAACCAATGGTGATTGATGAGAGGGGGGTCATGGACTGCACCATAACAGATCTTGCACCTTGCACAGCTGAACATGTTCAGTGAGGATGAATCACCACAAAGCCAGCCTGCATACTAAGTGGGGGGATTAAAGGCAGAAGAAAAGAGCAAAAACATTTCCGCTTCACGCCCAGAAAAGAAAGCTGGGACGACAATGCAGTGAAAGGTCTCATCCGGGCTGTCTTAAGGGCACTGCACTGTACAAACCAACAGGAAACCGCTGGGTTTTATCCAAAACACACGCGCCCTTCTCTGCTTTGTCAACGTTTTGTGAACGTTTCCACAGGCCTCCGATAGCTTTGTCAGGTGCAGCACACGCCTGTTTCGCCATTGTCTCCGCACAGGGTTCGGCCCCGCTGCTGCTGCCCGGTTACGACCGTGACAAAGGGACGTCTGCGCCGAGACCAACGAGACGAATGCTGTCTGGACAGCACCGTGCGTGCGAGGGGGACAGCGGGTTCATTCAGAGAGCACCTTACATTCCAGATCAAAACAAGTAACAAACATGTGACTGCTTCCTTCTCATTGACTGCGCTAATAGCCAGCAAGCAGCTTTACATAAGCAGGGACTTAGTGAGAACTCGACTAGATGTTTAACCACCGCCTGTGATCTTTAAAAGTGGGAAGCAAAACAACAAACGATGCCTGATAATATTCATACGAACAGCTTGATGCTATGAGACGTTCATTGGTCAATTAACGAAATAAATCAACAACTATTAATTTGAATTGACTGACAGAATTTCTTAATTTGCCAACATTGACTTTATTTTTGTTACGAGATTTTGTCAAAGAGTACAACGAATTAAAAATCAAACCAGTCTCGAAACATCATATCCATAATTGCGTTTTGCCCGCGCATGTACCTTTTAGCTTTTAACCTCCTTACTTATTTAACATTTTATTTTATGCTTTCCTGGGCCCTGCTAAACCTACAAAGACAAGAGAAA
>NC_050603.1:2115000-2215000 GCF_013368585.1 Megalops cyprinoides
TCGCCACGTAACCTCACCCCAATCACGCTTCGGCCCTCTGACCACAGCTGGATGGTCAAGCAGAACATGTGGATAATATCAAGAAAAAGCAAAGGCCAAACAATGGGGTCTTGGAACTTATAAATATTTGCCTTAAGTGAAAAATGAACCATTTACCATTTAACATTTCATGCTGTGATCCACATTTTATAACCCGCATCACTATGTTAACGACAGAAAAAGTCTTTTCCTCTAAGTTTCCTTTGTTAGGATTGAGAGGCAGGCTGGACTCTCTTCATTTCAGAAAAAATTTGTTCAATTCCTCGGCCTGTCTTTTGATTCCAATAATAAGTGACAGACATCTGCTGCCATTTTGTCCATGTGCAAATGATGAGCCTGAAAATGGGAGAAGCCGCTTTTTTCTGTGATGAGGAGCGCTTCATACACCCTGTCTCCGTGAGGTACCCGGCATGCGGCGTGCCATTCAGACGCGAGAGAGAGACACAGAGGACACTGACATCGTGAGATGCAAAGAGACGCACAGGGACAACATCAGGGACACGCGATTCGTGGTAAGAAGAGAGATGATTCATTATCTTTGGGGAGATGTAGTATAAAGAACATAAGAGATGAAACACTTTTAAACAACAGGGACATTTGATTCTAAGCTCCAAGCTATAGTGACTGACACTGCTGCTCATTTAACTTGGATAGATACACCTATGTTCTGTTGTGCTGGAAGTCGCTCTGGATAAGAATGTCTGCTAAATGGAATGTAGTGTAATATAATATAATGTAACTTGGCATGTGGGAGATGTGGCATGTAACTGCCAAATAGTGTCACAGCTTTAAACAGTGGATGAACTTTAAACCTGTACATTGCTTGCGTAGTAGTCAGCAGGTGGGAGACAACCTGCAGATAAGGGCCCTGCAGTACGCAGTATGGGGGGGGAAGAGCTGTACTCAGACACCATGTCATGCTTAACAGCATGGGGTGTAAGTATCTAGTGTGTGAGATGTATAGTTAAACACCACGGACACGCAGTGCGCAGTACAGTAAGAGAAACCATGGTGACACAAGAGGCATGTAATATTTAACACTTCAGGGGTTCCGCGTTAATAAGAGCACGTTTTGCATGTTAACACGGGCGTGAACAGACAGATCGAGCATCGCATTCTGGCATATCTGCATGCCACACGGTGAACTGCCTCCATTTCTGCCCTTCTAGCTGCTTCCGTCTTTCTGTCTTTCTGTCCTTCTGTCCTTTCACGTTTCGAACCTGCCAGCTGTTCCCGCTCTTCCCAGCACTTCCATCCTTCAGAGCCATCCTACTCCCACCTCTCCCTGACACTCACACAGGTAACACACACCTGCAGACATGTGAAGCCTGACACACCGAGAAGCACACACGAGCGGAAAGCCTTGCGTTTGGGGGCGATTAACCCTGGGCACAAACAGGGCTCGAGATCCCTGTGAGTGAACACACACTCCACAGCTATTACGGGAGGACCACTGAGGAATGAGGAGACCGGAGGAGGATGGAGAGGAGATGCTCTGACCTCCCCTGGGGTCAGGCACACCCCCTGGATGGCTTCTGGACCATCCAAACACACGTCCCTTGTTCAGGAGCTGCAGCAGGGCACCGGTGAGCTAGGTTTGCAGAGAAGGGAGGTGCTGGCTCCTTCCTGCGTGTTGGTAATCAATAACCTCACATCCACTGTGCGTGCATTTTTTTAATCCTTTTTCCATTTTCGCCTAATTTTTTTGAATCGCAAACCGAACCGTAGAGTCAGTTTCTTGCACACCCTCTCTCCCTCAGGCAGGACCACTGCAGCCAGGCCAGTCTGATCCCGCTCTCGGATGCAGCCAGGCCAGTGTGATCCCACCCTCGGATGCAGCCAGGCCAGTCCTATCCCGCCCTCGGATGCAGCCAGGCCAGTCTTATCCCACCCTCGGATGCAGCCAGGCCAGTGTGATCCCGCCCTCGGATGCAGCCAGGCCAGTCCGATCCCGCCCTCGGATGCAGCCAGGCTGTTTTTCACACTGCACCTCCCACAGTGGGGCGCAGGCCAATTGGAGGATGGCCACATCCCCACTGATGTCACTGCGGGCCTTCATGCCACATGGGCCACCAGAGGGCGACAGAGCGCAGAGACAACAGAATCATGCCCACATACCAACCCGTAGCCACTCTGGAATGAAGCCATCTCGTTCTGCTGCTGTTGGCTGATGACACGGCCGGGCTCGCACCCGAGCAGTAGGGCTCGCCCTGCACTCAGATTAAACGCTTTAGCTGGCTGCGCCACTTGGGAGCCAAGTGTGGATTTTATCCGCTTAATCTCATAAGGCTGGAGCACACTATGATTTTAACTCCAATTACACTCTTTTTGGAGAAATCATTCTAACAGCTGAAATTGCACGGTGTATCAGGGGGTGTGAATGTCTTCCATGGCCAGCAGAGATTGAACGGAAATCGAGCAGTCTCCATATTTTAGATTACAGATTCATCTTCACACCAACAGCCCCTTACTCTCTGAAGCAGCTGCTGTCTCTGCCAGTCTTTGGCAAGCTCCCCTTTAAGAAACATCTCCCCTCTTTAGAAGCATGCCACAAGAATACAGAAATATCTCTTCCTTTGGAAATGGGTCATCAATATCATTGCCCCAACCAACCAATCAGTATGAGATCTCCATCAGAGGTTTATGAGTGGTCTTGGCTGGATGAAACCACTCTCCTGTGTCCTATGGGAGAGTGATGGGTTGGACACACATGAACGGCCCTTGCATGGCTGTCTGAAAGATGCTTGTCACTGGGTCGTCCAATCATTTTGTTTCCAGGGCGATCCACAGGTGTGCTCTGATAACCAATCACCTTAAAGCTGAGCTTTCTCTAAACAACTGATGCTGTCCCTTTGTTAAAAACAGAAGCACTTCACTCTTCAAAAACAGTGAGGAGAAAAAAAGTACAGATTAGTAAATACAAAGTGAGGGAAAGAGATGAGACAGGCACAGTGTAATAAAGAAAATGGCGGAGTGTAAAAAAGAGAAAGAAAGTGAGAGAGAGAGGGAGGGAGAAGAGAGAGAGACATTTCCTCTCCAGAGGAAGTTCAGAGTTCAGGCTTTGGTGAAATGAGGTGCGTTGGGGGCAGAGGGACAAGATTTCAGCTGATTAGGGGTATGATTACAGCCTAGCGCTGAGCTCTGTCAAAACATTTCAGCATTCACCTTCCTCTGGATCACCAGCAAAGTCAGCTGGGAATACATTTCCCTTTAAAAGCACTGATGGATTGGAGCAGCTATACAGCGTACACACACACACACACACTCACACACACACACACACACACACACACACACACACACACACACACACACACACACACACTCACACACACACACACACACACACACACACACACACACACACACACACTCACACATACACACATACACACACTCACACTCACACATACACATACACATACACATACACATACACATACACACACACACACACACACACACACACACACACACACACACTCAAACACATACGTGCACGCACAACACACACACACACACACGCAGATACATGTATACACACATACTCTCACACATACTCACACACACACACACAGGGTGGAGCCGAGGGAGAGGAAATGGCCAGAGTTCACCCAGAGTGCACCAAATTAGACCCAGCTTCAGCAGTTACTCTGTGGCTGTATGGATTTCATTGTGGTTATTTATAAGCTTTTAAAACACTCAAGGAGGAGAAAAAAAACACAAAGAGAGTCTTGGAGAAAGGGCATCTAATTTTACATCTAGTCTTCAAATGTGAAAAATAAAAAAAACACAGGTCTGCTTTTCATTAAGAGGCCACTTACAGCTGCAGAACGGCCTCGA
The DNA here is from genome assembly GCF_013368585.1 of Megalops cyprinoides. NCBI lineage: Eukaryota > Metazoa > Chordata > Actinopteri > Elopiformes > Megalopidae > Megalops > Megalops cyprinoides. The sequence continues at coordinate 2,118,883 of NC_050603.1, forward strand.
GCAGGGGCAGGGGTGAAGGGCGGGGCAGGGGGGCGCGGGGGGGGACAGCACCACAGCACACTGCAGCTGAACTTCATTCAGGAAAACATGAGCTGCCTATTCACAGGCACCAGCCTAGAACAGGCACTGTGCAGATCCACCGATCCTCATCTCATCTGGAGTGGCTGATAGAGAGCACTGGCTAAACTCAAACATCCATGTGACATCAAGATCAGTGCAGGAGCAGGACTCCTGTCCAAGCAACCTGAGAAGCGGCAGAGCGGTAAATCATAAAGGGACTAAAGCACTGAACTGTGGATTCAGGGATGAATCCCGGGGGGGCTATGTGCACCCCCACATCAGCACCCAGCAACTCCCTGACCCCGCCGTGACCCTGCATGGTCAGACAGAAGCCCACAAACTACATCGCCAAGGCAACAGGTGTGGGGGCACTTCAAAGCGCTAATAAAACCAACAGAGGAACGCACCAAGCAGTAAAGCAGACAGGGAGGGAGGGATTCGCTGACAGAGGGAGGGAAACTGGATAGGTTTCCTGGGAAATTCCTTCGTTTTAAAACCCCGGCGATGTTATGATTTCTCCAGCCGCCTGCTTGGCTTGTCACTCGATCCCGATGCCAGCTTTGGGATCACTGCAGCAGAGTTCAGAGTACCGATCTGCACAGCAAGCAGGCCAGACACACAGCTCACCCCAACTCCATGCATCAGCTAAAGCCTGGATAAAAACTCCCCCCATCCCACACATTTCTGCTAGACACTTCCCACGTCAAAATATCAGTCATCACATTACTGTCATTCAGTGGATACCCTTATTCAGAGCAACTTACACTGGTTACAATTTCACACGTATACAGCTAGATATCTACTGAGGCAACTGTGGGGTAAGTACCTTGCCCAAGGGTACAACAGCAGTGGCCCAGTGGGGAACCGAACCAGCAACCTTTTGGTTACAAGATTCGCTCCTTACCACTACGCCACAGTGCACCACGCAGTCCCCCCAACCCATAAGTTTTCAGTGATAGTTAAAATACTGATGACAGTCCCCATGCTGGCGTTGGTGCCAGAAAATGGGGTCCTCAAACAGGGGGTGCTGAGGTCCCTCCTCCACTCTGGGAGGCGCGGCTCTGAGCTTCTCAGCACTTTCCTGCAGAATGAGCTCACCGCGCGAGCTGTGCCAACGGCCCTTCATGTCAGTTTCACAGGCCCTCGAGTCCTCAGGAGAGAGGGGCCGTGATTAGAGCAGAAATCAAATGTTTTAGCGGGGCTCCGGTCTGCGAATAATTCCCGCTAATCCCCCGCGTGGCCTCTGCTGGCTCTGCTAGGACAGCGTTTACCGAGACTGTGCGCCGGCAGTCACAGCCGAGGAGTTTAAACACTCACACTCCACTCACAGTCAGCATGCCGTTCTTTTATCTCTGTGATTCAAGGGCTCTGAGGGCCGCTACCTGAAAAATACCACCTAAACAAAGATGAAGATCAGTAACCGGGTGGAGAGCTGCCAGTAACTTCATTTGATTGGTTACCTGAGACCGATTCAGATGTTCCGATTGGTCTGTGTGATTAAGCAGCATATGCTAATTTAAATAAGGATCACCTACAGGCGGCAGATTGCCCCTGATAGTGTATCAGTCAGGGTGAGGAATGGTGACGTGGAGCAGAGGCTGCTCGAAGTGTTATTACTCTGAGGCAAGCTGAGGGAATAGTGGTGAGAGAGGGGAAGTGGGAAGGAGAGAGGGAAAGAGAGAGAGAAGAAAGCGAGAGAGTGGAAAGAGAGGGAGAGCTTCCAGACCACTTCCCCAATTTCCTGTCTCTGGCATTCACAAAGAATGTCATTCCCTCAGCTGAAACTACTCAGCGAGGATTTTTAGATGACCTCCTTCCAAAATGAACTAAAATGTTCACTGCAAAGAAATGAGATCATTTGTTTCCATTTTCCCATTTTGGACCAATATAATATGATAAACTCTTATGTAAACTTTGAAGGAAAGATATGATAAATTATATAACTAATCAAATGTGTTGAAAAAACACTGTGTGCGGGGTGGTGGGTGGGTGGGTGGGGGGGGGGGGGGGGGGGGGGGGGGGGTGGTTGCTGATGAAGGCCAGAACCATCATTATACGCAAACGATCTGGTTTCATTCACTCATTAGGAAAAATAGCTGCAGAAGAACCCCTTTGATGTCACAGCCAATCAGACGCAGGCACTACAGGCCTTGTTCCTGAAGCCACTTCCCTTCAGGCACCAGTGTCTGAGCACACCCATACGAGAGGTGGGTGAGCGAGGCTTTATACCGTTTGCCATGAACCAACTGAAAGACCTTGCACTCCACAACAAAACAGTACTGGCTCCTTGTGATAGCCCCACCCATTTCAGGACCAATGGCAGCTCACTGTCCCATCGCTACAGCAGACACTGTTTTGCCTCTTTCAGACTGACAGACAGACAGACAGACAGACAGACAGACAGACAGGAGTTGATAGAAACAAACTGGAAGCCTACCAGCCCAAAAGTTGTCTCTCCAAAATCACCAAAGATTTCATTTTTAACCAGTAAAGTCCCCAAGAGCGATAATTTATTTAAATGGGATTATTTTATGTTTAAACAACATTGGATACTTTCTGTTTTGGTTACTAAGTCTTTCCGCTTTTACTTGTTATGAAAAGAGTCACACATAGAGGGGGGAAAAAAGCTGGAACAGCACCAGTGGCCATATCTGGCTGTGTTGGAAAGCACATGCAAAATTATCTCCATGTGACTAGATAACATTTGAAAAATGCAGATTGTGCAACACACAGCTGAATCTGCCATGGGAAACATTAAAGATAAACATCAGCCGATAGATCCAGTACGCCTACCATCTGCCTCATATGGAGTGCTCCATAACTGTGTAAATACACGCTTCTGTTGAGATGCTAACACTAAAAAACCAGAACACTTCATTAATTAACTTCATTTCTGTCTAATTCCATTCTGAGCTAAATACACTGTCTGGTTTGAGGACAGGAAAAAGGCAATTATGAACTGCCAATGGTATTCTGATCATAATGAACTGAGAACCCAAAAAAGAAGGAAAGGAAACTACATTTAATTTGCACTCATTTCCAGTTTGGTTAATTAACACCCCGGAGGTTTCTATTAGGCAAACTCCTTATAAAACTTAAGTTTCATAGTGAAAGCAGACTATTACATTGAATAAATTAAATTGCCACTCTAACCATGAGAAGGAGTACTGGTGCCAAATTACCTTAAAATAAAGCTTCATTCGGACAAAAAAACCTAAGTAAAACCACCAATATTATGCGATCGTTCATTGCCTCGGACATTAATGGACGCCGTGCCTTCTCAGCTCATAATCATCAATACGGAGTTTCTAAATCGTTGAAATGCGGAGGTACTTTGGTGCAGTAATCGGAGAAAGTAATGACCCAGTTTAATTTTTAATACGATTTGATTAATTACTCGTGGTTACTTAAACAATGTGGACAAAACAGAAACACTCGCCCCTCAGTAAAAAAACGACTGTCCAAAGTCCCAGTTCCCAATCCAATAACATAGGTAACCATTACAGCACATTTATGTTCTACTGTGATGAAAGTTGCTCTGGATAAGAGCGTCTGCTAAATGCATGTAATGTAACCCGCTTTCTAAAGGCTACTGACTAAAAAGTCACCAGAGAAGCTTTCAACACCACCTAAAGACTGACTTTCTGACCCAATCTCCTCTGGTGTTGAAGCTACACACAAACTCTGACCTTAAGTTTCACCATTTCGGCTTTAATTGTTAAGTTTCATGGGGTAGACTTGATTTGACTGAGTGCGCTGGAGAGATCATTAAAAGCAGGTCAAGCAATAAAGTGATACAGTAGCAATTTAATAACTATGCATCCCTGTAAAGTGATACAGTAGCAATTTAATAACTATGCATCCCTGTAAAGTAAAACACGCACTTGCTATAATCTACAGGATATATCACTTCGGGCTTCCTATAGTCTAAATGTTACAAGTAATGTGTTAAAATGTGAAAATGATGAAAGTAACGCATTTTGATGCTTTGCGCGTCCTGTTCAGAGCAGCTGTCGCCGTTGACGCCTTCTCCACTCCCGCTTTACTGATAAGCACCACTTGAGTTTAACTTACGGTCCGCAGGAAGATAAGGGCGAATGACAGACAGCGGCGCTTAACGTTATCTCCGCCGCGTCCTTATGCTCTCGAAATGAATCACGCAGCGAGTGAGACCACACTTAAACAAGTCGCTTATTTGGAAATCGTGCTGTCACCATTCGCAACAAGCTCGGGCAAATGCATTGTGTATTGCGTGCTTGGCCACCGTATCTGTGATCGAGCGCTTCTGTGTGTTCATTTAGCCATTTTAAATCACGAAGGTTACTCTGTAAACTGGGCTTTTCCGGCACGTAGCGACACTCCGTGGGGAAAAAAAGCCAAAATCAAGACAATAATATAAATACATGCTATCACTGATAACCAAGAAGAGTCGGTGTCGGTGTCATAGCCTTAGAAAAGGCGAGGGTCGAACGTGACGTCTTCCAGCTGTAGCTGGGCTAACCTTGTTGAAATGTCCGCAAACAATTTATCTACATCAGTGTCAGGGAGCGGTGGTTGCGTGTGGCGGGCAGCTTGGAGTTTGCCTTGGACAAACCGCCGTCCCCTTGTCATCCTCCGTGCTGGAGCGCTGCCCGCGTTTACCTTTAGCATTTCTCTGCACCGTGTCGGGACACTACGTTGCATTACAGCACGTATATCAACCACTAGCCGCACTTTGCACCGGAGAGGCTTCTGGTTCCAAGTACACATGATATAGGGGGTTTTAAGTGTTCGAGTCGAAGTAAAGCGACGCCACCGAGACAAAATTAAAACGTAACAGTTTGCATGTGCAAGACTTTTTCTACTTCTGTTTAGTAAGGGATGCATGGAAATTCTATTTTTTTTTCTAGGAATTGCACAGACTGTTTTGCAGAAATATCATAAGAGTAATCACTCTCGCAGGATCGGATAGGCTGCGGGTGATTTTGTTTTTGTTTTTTTTAGTTTGTGGAACTTTCCCGGTGTGCAGGAGGGTGTATCATAAATCACCAGTATCTTAACACACTAAAACACAACATCTTCAGGGATCACCCAGCAATTCGGCGAGTCAACAACACAGGGCGCTGCATTATTTAGTGAGGAATCGATCAGATTTGCGCTTAGATTTCTGTACATAAACAAACATGGGAAACGAGTTAGCCGCAACAAAACTGGACCTACACTGAGCGCTTCGGCGATGCGGCCAGTCTCTTTGCGTCAGCCCGCTGAAGCACGCTTTCAGAGCCTTCTCCTGCAGCATGCAAGAAGGGGTGGAGGAGTAGAATTCCAGCATTGGTCCCGCGCTCACTGATAGAACATCCATGCAATCAAACATAATGTCCCCTTCGCAACAATCTGCAAAAAGTGCCTGGAATCTTTTAAATGCAGAGGGAAACCGCACACAAAAGTGAACCCAACTCCATCAAACTCTGCCTCCTTTTTTGGCACGTAAAATCTTGTTTTTTTCCCCCCAGACTGGAATCATGAATTATGACAGGCAACGCTGCTAAAGGCTTGTAATTGATCCGAACGCTCATTTGCCATCTTCCACGCAGTCCAAATGCCACGGTACGGGTGTCGGCAGTTCCCCCAGCAGTAATATCCCTGTACGTTTATCTTGATGTTTTGCACGGCCCGTCCCGCACGGTTAACTACACAGAAAGAAATGCTGCTAGATCACGCGCGCTTGATGGAAATATTTTCTTTTCATATAAATAACACAGTTCGGGTTTAAAAACCACATCTCTCCTTCAATGACGAATGGGTTCTCCTGCCTCCACGCAGCTCATTTCCTACTAGTTTTGTCACAGGGAATGAAAGATTGGATTGCCTAATATATGCGAGTGAACTTTCCGTGAACCCTTCCCAGGCTGCTAACCTTCAAATGACCCGAGCGGTCTGACATCACGCAGTCCCAGCATTCTCATGCAGCGGCTCCGCAGCGCGACGAGGCGGAGCGGGGAAGCGCAGCCGGCGCGCAGCGCTCTTTCACCACTCCAAAGTAGTGCTTGCCAGTTATGTTTTCGGTGGACAACGCAGGACATTTGTTCAAAAATATTTTTTGTATGGTCGTATGTGCGTGTAGCCTACTTTTTTTGTTTTCTTTCAGAAGGCTGTCTTTCCACTTGTCGTTTCATTGCGTAATGCATTCACTTAGAGAGCTTGAAAGGGAGAGAAATTGGCTGGAAAAACACAGGACTTTGAAAAAACGAACAGGCTAACTGAATTAGAATCAAAATTGCGAGGAAAATTAGACTGAGCAGCAACCGCTGCGGCAATGCCTAACTCAACATAAGCAGTAATTTACGTGCACCTATTTGCCTGACGGTGATGTAGGCTTTGACACTAACAGAATAAACACGTGTTGGTTTGCGCACACACTTCGTTCCGTCCATGAAGAGTGTAAAACTCATTTCACTCGGGCCGTCGGGCCGTTATTTAAAGGCATAAAGCCGCAGAGTGAGTTTTTAATGAATGGACATGCACTATCCTACCTGCGCTGTCATCTCTAATGTATATTTAGCACGTGGAGCCCTCCCGGTCACCCTGCATTGTGAGAGGCGGGGTAGCAGCACCATCGCGTGCAGCACAGACTGGCTTTCCCACGTTAGAGGTCCATTACGGACTGGCAGCAATAAAAATGATCAAACTGACATTTAAAATCGATAATAAAATTACGAAGATACAACATCCACCACTATGCCGCAGTTTACTTCCACTTAATACGCACAATACTGCCCCTGAGGAAATGGAAGGCCGTATTTTTTACTTTATTTAAGGAGATGCATGTAATTGTATTAGCTCTCTTTGTTGGCTGTGCGTTTTCTGGTTGGTTTGAAAAATGTGTGTGATAATCATTTAAGTCATTGACACAGATGTTAGCATACAGCAGTTTTCTTTTTGAACTGGGAATCAAACATTGTGTGGGTTTAGAGGATTTGGATGATGCCTGCCTTTGGTGGGAAGGATGACAGAATACTAAAACGTGCTGAAACCATGGGCTGGTACATCTGACTAAAAGAGCATCCCTAAGAAAGAATTTCACATTAATTTTATGCTCTTTAAATTATAGTCAATCAGAACCACAGACTTCTGGGGCCGTTCTGTGTTGGAGTAAATCAATATCCACATTATTACATTGTGCAGCCACTTTTGAAATGATTATTATTTTGCATAAATTATGAGAAGTAAGAGTTGCAATCTCGGGCGCAGTTCAGCTACGGTCCTCTCAGAGACACGCACTCACTGTCTGCTCCGCCTTCACCTACAATTCTATCAAAACTGCCATAAAAAAGGAAAAAAAAAGATTTCCTCTGCCAAAAAAATCAACCAATTGATCGATCAATCTAGGGAAATAGCTCTTTCCAAGGGAGTCATCACAGGACACTGTACATTCATTATGCAAGTCCTCATCCTGTGGACCAGTGAGAACTCAAATGCACCCGCAGCGTGTGCACGCATGACATGGACTTTAATAATATTTATAATCTGGGTCATTATAAAGGGCCAGTTCATACTAGAGGTCGACCAAGAGCTCCTCTCTCTGGGTGAGCGGCATGCTGGGATGGACTTGAATCCAAGGGGGACCAGCTGGGGACAGCAGCTGCTCTACCTGCTCGGGACACTGACCTTTAACCCATCGGTTAGTCACATGACTGCTCAGGTCATGGTTAGCGACCATGCCAGGACCGGCGCAGCTGACATGGGCGTTTTGGTGGCGTTTTGTGCAATGGAGGGACCACGTAGCTCCGAATCACCCCCCACACTCCCTCCTCCATCTCGGCTGGTCCCAGGTCAGCTGACAGGCCACTTTATACAGTCCTGTCACACTCCAGGGAGAGAGTGATCATCAGGAGGTCGTGAATTATGGAAAAGGGAGTCAGCCGAGCCGAACCCTTGCAAACCCCCCAGGGCATACACACTGTAACCCTAACCACCCCCCACCCCCTGGGCAGCCCCACAGGTAATGAATACACCTGGAAATCCACCTGTAATTAGAGGGTAATAATGAACATGTCCATCTTAATGAGCTGTGCTCCAGCACATGCACACACACAGCCCACAGCAGCCTCTGCAAAGCTTCACTGTGGTAGAAATGCACAGCAAAACAGAGTTTTACCATAGCTGGAGGAGAACTCAGCCCAGAGGAGCTGGCTCACGGGCTGCAGAGTTTCCTTCATTTACCATCTGTGTGCTTTATCTCGGGTTATGAAAAGTAGCATGCAGCCCCTCCAAAATGATGCATGACCTCAGCTGAATTTGCATCCCTCTGCGGCATCCCGCGGCAGAAACAAAACATTCATTGTCGTATTAATGAAGCATGTCCACTTTTACCAACATCTGTTTCAGGAAGGGAGGGTTTTATGTATTAGCCTGAACAGTTATTGTGCAGGTGTGCATCCAGCTTGGATGAGAGGAACTTTAAACCGCACGGCGGAGTGAAATGCATTTACAGCGACATGCCACATCATGCAAGAACAAGCGTTTTGTGCTCTGCCTTTGTGTGGAAAATGTCATTTACAAAGACAGAATGGGTACATGCACAGAAACAGCCATGCTCAACATTTCCATTTTTTTCAAATTCCATTTTGGTCAATGATGAGAATCCATCAGTTCTGTTGTTTGCAACTGTTGTTTAAGAATTTCCTCAAATGTGCCTGATGGAATGATTGGGGGCAGGGGGGGGGGCAGTAATTACCATCAAACCCTCAGACTCTGGCAGGAAAGGACTCTGACTGGCAGGCTTATTAAGCAATTACGAGGGAAATGTCAGCCGTGACTTCCATAAAGATGATAGTTTCTCTGGGCAGTAGGGAGGTGTGTGAATCTATAGTGAAGATTCAAAGGAGAAAGGTGCCTCTTGGCTATATCCTCAGGCCCCTGATAATTTTCGACAAAACAGGATCAATTCATTCATTCATTCATCATTCATTCAGATTCATAAACATACGTACCTGCAGAAGGAGAATATAAGTGTCAGTGTCCAAATTACATGAATATAAAAACTGTGAAGTTGTATTTATGATGTGATGTTTCTGATGCATCTTCTGATAGAGTTAACAGCCTACAACATACCAAAGTAAGATGATTTGCATTGTATTAATTATCCTGTCTTTCTTCATCTTTTTCCATTCTCTTAAACTTTCCTTGAGTCTTCCTTGTCCTCCCTCTCTTCCTTTCCTACATTCTTCCTTGCATTTTTTATTTCCCTTCTCATTTCATTCTTTCCTTTGTTTTCTTTCCTCCAAACATTCTCTCTCTCTAATTCTCTCTTTTTTTACCCTGATCTTCCAGTATTTTCCTATATTCTCTTCTTACTTCGCTTTTTCTTTTCCATCTTCTCTCTCTCCTGTCTTTTACCCCCCACATTTCTTTGCCTTCCACACATCGTTTCCTTCCTTTTCTGTTTCTCTCCTGCATTCTTTCCTTTTTCATAGTTGACGGCATTTTTCCTTTTCTGTTTTATTTTTTTCCCCAGCTACCTTTGTTATTCTAACTGGCCTCAGAGTGGCGTCTTTACTAAGGACACAAACAGGGGGACAGCAGAGGACATCAGGAAACACATTCTGGAGTGGTGCCCAACCCCAAGCTTATGAAGATACTGCGGAGGCCAGAGAGGAGAAGACAATGCTTCCATTTCTGCCTCTTAAGCGTCAGGCATCTCTCTGTGGTACAACACTGCAATCAGCACTTCACAGTAAACTGAACATCTGACGTTGAGTCACGCTGCAACGATCGGTGCACCTCCTACAAAAGCTGCAGACGAATGAGCTGCACATTGCTGTTGGGAGAATCCGACTCAGACAAACGACAGACCCTTGGCGGTGCATGAGGCTCTCCCCCACTGCGATATGAGCGAAGATGTGCTCAGTGTGAGAGAGGGGTGGGCGGGATGCACGCGTTCGGGGAACGGGTCGACCGCCGCGCGGAGCGGCGGAGAGGCGAACAGATGACTCTCTGGACTCGACTCAAATCCCTGATGGGACCCGGCTGCTGCACGGTTTGACGCAAATAAATGACGACCCCCTCAGGTTTGAGCAGAAAAGGCATCAAGCGCGGCTCTAGTGTCTGATTACTTAAAATAAAAAAGGCCTGCGAGAGCCACCGGGAGGGAAACCCATTATGAGCTAAAAGGCAATAAACCGAAATGCACTTTGGATGGGAAAGAGAGGGAAAACAGTGTTAACTACAAACCACGGGCTGCCCCATTGCAGAAAGCGTAATTACAGTGTGCTCCGAGTGTTGCCTATCGTGTGAGAGCCCCCCCCCACTGTTTACATCGGCTGTCTGGGGAAAACGGGCCTTTCTAACAAACACAGATCTCACTGTGTGACAAGCAGCAGCAAATACAGTGATATGGAAAAAATATAAAATTTGGAATTAGAAAATATGGAATGAAAATATAGAAAAACTCAATGTACTACAAAGAAATAAGATTAGTTACTGACAACTGTCATTTACTATCATACATAGGCCTGATAAGAATTAAAATTACAATACAGTCCATTTAGGACTTCCCAAATAAGTATCATGCCATACCACTCCGGTCCGTGCGTGCGTGTGTGCGTGCGTGCGTGTGCGTGCGTGTGCGTGCGTGCGTGTGCGTGCGTGTGCGTGCGTGTGCGTGCGTGCGTGTGCGTGCGTGTGCGTGCGTGTGTGTGTGCATGTGTCTTCCAGGTGACCTTGCCAAATTCCCAACCCAGCTCTCTAAATCTGGCCATGTAATCACCCCCCAGCTTAGCTGACAGAATATATACTTTCCAAAGAATGTACAGCACATTACTTGTAGATATGTCAAATAAAGATCAGCATTCAATCAAAAATTCAATTAAGCCTAATTAACAGAGCTCCCAGCTGGAGGGAAAACAAGCACACCATGTGTGTGCGCTGAGACACACGGCTCTGGATGAAGCTCCCCCCAGGGGGGGCGGGCTCCTCTGCGGCGCAGGGAGAAGTGCTCATCTTCAGGCATCTCCTCCTCACCCTGTGGCCTGTGGCTTTACACAGATTAACTCTTACTGATTCACCATTTTCCATCTGAAGGGGTTACAAGGGTTTCACAGATACAGGTCGTCACTCACACTCACACTCACACTCACACTCACACTCACACTCACACACACTCATACACACACACATACACACACACACACACACACACATACACACACACACACACACACACACACACACACTCACACACACAGAGAGTAATGAGACATATACCTCATCGCTAAGGACTGGTATGTAGGTTGTTTACAGAGTGTATGATTATATTTAGGGCTAAAATATACATATGAAGTAGCAGTGTAGCATAGTGGTTAAGGAGCAGGACTTGTAGCTGAAAGGTTGCCAGTTCGATTCCCTGCTGGGGTACTGCTGCTGTATCCTTGGGCAAGGTACTTAACCCACAGCTGCCTCAGTAAATATCCAGGTGTATAAATGGATAACATTGTAAAAAACCGTCACCAATCTAAGTCACTCTGGATGAGAGCATCTGCTAAATTAAATACCAATAATGTAAAGTAATGGATTATGAAGACTGGAAACACTACCACCTAAAGCCATTTCAAACATTTTGTTTGTTTGGTAGTACATGCCAATAGGGAAAGTGTGTGTGTGTTGATGAGGTATGGGGAGATCTTTGTATTCTTTTTTTGTAAAGATGTGACTTCCATTATAACTCTAGAGAATCACTGCTGAATGACTAGATCTCCAGCCTTTCTAACAAACACAAACACACACAAAGATGCATTAACATATGCACAACACACACATACAAAACAGTTTTAACTAAATAACCAATTAAAAAAAAAACTATGTTCCTCCTGTTTTCACTGGAGCTTGAAGAGCTCAGAGCTCCAAGGGATAAATTAATATAATTGGTGATTAAAGTGGTTGTGAGACCACTAATGGGATGCCCACTTAGTTCATTTATGAACAGCAGTAGCCATTGCTTTTTTAATGTGTCTATTAAAAATCGTAATATTGCATTTCAGAAACTCTGTGGTGTATAATAGCAGACCAACAGGACAAGGCCGCAGCCTGTGGGAGATAAGCACCTCTTTTTTTAAGGCGCCCCATTTTTTCATTTTCAGTAATTCTGAACTTAAAATGAACCAGATGGAGATGCCTGTATTGGCGTTTCCTTAATCTGACCTGATGGGAGAAAATCAATGGCTCATTCCCTACATCCACCCTTCACCGTTTTCTCCACAAATCTGCGAGGAAACAGCAGTGAAGGCATACCGAGCCGAGCCAGGATCAGAGCGAAAAAAATAATAATGAAACAGAAAACGGATAAGAGGATTGGGGGAGGAAGAAACCAGCCATCTTTGTTTGGTTGTATGCTCACAAAAAAAAAAAAGGTAATGGGCTCGTCAGCCGTGTACAATACACAGAAAACTGCAGAGAAGGGAAAAATATAGAAATATCCTTTTCAATATGAACACTTAGGTGTTCCTGGAGTCCGTGTGACATGGTGAAGGTACTGTGTCCAAATGTTTCCACAGTGGAGCTTTCTGAAGGAACCTCAGGTTAGAGCTAGAATGTACCAGATTACACCAGGATGGCTATAGAATGATGTCATTAAGCATACGTGACCACATAAACGCCATGGTCGGCACCTGTCAGTCTTTGAAGGCAGTCAGACTGGGGGTGGGGCCCAGACCTGAAGTTTCACACAGCAAGTAATACTTAACTAAAATGCAGGGGACATACACAGGAGGAAGGTAGAAGAACGAACAGCCTTTTGAAGGATTTATTCCGAGAAGTTCCCAAATAGACCTGGAAAAGCAGCAGATCTGTCAGGGGGGCATTTCAGAAAAATGGGATGCTATGTTTACCAACAGCGCCAAGGTGGAAATGCTGATATGTAGTAAATAAATGCGCAAAGGTTACCATAACAGCAGCACCTTTTAAGAGATGAGAACAACTGAAAACCTCCTTCCCCTACAGCCCAGAGTGTTCCTCTTGGGCTCTCTCTCTCGCTCCCCCCCCCATTTCACTTTTTCTTTAAAATATGAACCCAATGTCTCCTTTATTGGAGTGAGTCCACAATGTACAGCATTACCTCACTCACTCTGCGTGGCTCTGTCTTTCTTCACCATTCTCTCCTCCTCTCATTCTCTGTCTCTCCATCTCGTTCTCTCTTTTGCTTACTCCCTCTTCACCTTTCACTCCCCCTCTCTCTCCCTCTCTCTCTCTCCCCTCCTCTTTCCCCCTCCTTTCCCTCTCTCTCCCTCTCTCTCCCCTCCTCTTTCCCCCTCCTCTCCCCCTCTCTCTCCCTCTTTCTCTCTCCCTCTCTCTCTGTAAGGAAACAGGCAGGGTGCATAGATTAGCTTTTGTTTTCTCTCTCTTGCTGGCTGCTGGCCTTCCCCCAACACAAACACACTCAATCAGAAAGGTCTGCTCATTGCAGAGACAGAGAGACACAGATGGACAGACAGACAGACAGAGGCTGTCATTTTTTTTTAAAAGAAAGCATTTCTTAAAAAGTAAGTGAGAGAAGAGGATAACAGGACACATCTCCCCCTCTCTGTATGATTTATGTGCTCTTTTTAAAACTGTTTTGCATTGTTTTTCATTGCAATAAAGCACATTAAATTGAACTGAGTGAGAGAGGGGGAGAGAGAGAGAGGGAGGGAGAGAGAGAGGGAGAGGGAGAGAGAGGGAGGCATGGCTAGCAGACTACCCTTTGGATATCTAACTTTAGATCAGTTGCTGGACATATATTACTCCCTTTTGCTTTGTGTGTGTGTGTGTGTGTGTGTGTGTGTGTGTGTGTGTGTGTGTGTGTGTGTGTGTGTTTGTAAAGAATGCACAAAAGAGACAGACAGACCGTGGCAGCGTTCGTTATCGATGTAAATTCCGATAGCCCACTCTCTCACACACACATGGTTTCTCAGTAAACAGCTGTAAAAATCACAGGAGGGTGATTCATGTAGTTGAAGGTCACCCAGAGTCGCGTGTATGAATATATAATACAGACGCTGGTAAACAATGAGATCCTATCGCCGCTCATTGTGACCGTGCGGTCAGAAACACAGCCTCTCACTGTTCTGAGGACCGTGACCAATCACAGGAGAGACAGCCCAAGTCAAACTGTCTGTGGGAACGAAACAGGACCAAACAGTAAGTTATGAAATGACTGGAGCCACATGATCTCACTACTCTACATCACCACTGAACAATCAGTTTTGCAAGCTTTAGGGCCAGCGTTATCTGATAGTTATAGACTGTCTGTGTGTGTGTGTGTGTGTGTGTGTGTGTGTGTGTGTGTGTGTGTGTGTGTCTGTGTGCGTGCGTGCGTGCGTGCGCGAGAGAGAGAGACAGAGAGAGAGAGATGCTGGTTCTCCACTTCCTCTGTTTGTGCTGAATGTCTCTCTCCCACCTAAAATAGCAGGGGTGTCTTACACCTTTCATAAGAGTGGAGGGTCTGATCCTCAGGTCGGGCTTTAGACAGAGCTGCACGGAGGCCGTCAGCGAGAGTTTTAAACAGCCGAGCTTTTCTCTCTCTGCTCAGCCTCACATCAAATGCAGCCGAACAGACCCGCAGTAAAAGCGCTCTGAAGATGAAAGCCGGGGCGAGATTGATCCGGCCCGCGCCGAGGTTCTGTCCCGATAGAGCGGCAGAAACCAGAGATGAAATGCAAGACTCCCGAAAGCCTCTTTGATTTCCTGCAGCGGCGCAAACGCAGCGTTTCTCTCCAGGAAGCACAACGCAATACCACCACACCGGAGCCAGACACGGGAGGAAAGCAGTCCAACATCGCAAATAATGACAGCAATAACACTGACGATTATAATAGCATATACAGCATACATATTCATATACATAGTTTAAACACATACATATCTATATAAACATATCCCCACTACACCAGCAGTGTGGTGTACTGGTAAGGAGCAGGGCTTGTAACCAAAAGGTTGCTGGTTCGATTCTCCGCTGCAGCAGTGCTGTTGTAGCCTTGGGCAAGGTACTTAATCCACAGTTACTTTAGTGTATATATTGTATATCTATGAAAGTCGCTCTGGATAAGTGTGTTTGTGAAATAACGACATAATGTAATAATGTATATATAACACAAATAGATTTTTAAATATATACACACGTACATACACACACACACACACACACACATACACATATACATATATATATATATATATAGGCTGAGAAAGCAAAGCAAATTGTGCTCAGATGCTATTAAATCAGATAACCAAATTACTTGAAAGAACATGACGGATCATGTAGAATTTGTGTGGAAAAGTGTTTCTTTAGCATGTGTGGGGTAACATGGGCAGATTTGCTTGGTGTGAGTTGGTGTATCAGACAGGGTCTGTACCGGCATGCGGAAGACGTGACTGTGACAGTGACCTGGTGTGTTTGAGAGCCTGACTGTGTGACTTGCAGGGCTCTGATCAGTGTGGTGAGAACCTGACTGCATTTCTGTGATTCGGCTCTAATCAATGTGGTATGGCTGTTTACCCGCTGTCTCCATTAGTTGAAGAGTCTGCTGTTCCATCCCCATTCATAAACGAAAAACCACCATGTGAATCACAATTTCCACTGCAAGAAAGGCTTAAACAGGCTTAACCCCCTGCACGCGCACACACACACACATGCGCACGCGCACGTGCACATGCACACGCACACACAAAGTGCAATCCTTACAGTGAAATGCACCCTGTCTCCCTGCACGGAGTAGAAAGGACCACTCATTCTCGGTTTCAGGCCGTGGACCGCTCCAAGTACATATCACAGCTGAGAAGGCCTTTTTCGCAACTCGTATCTGAAAAGCAATACATTAGACCTGGGACAGATACACAGGCCGCTTCAGGGAGGGAAGAAACACCCGCATTACAAAATACCCACTTTCCCTCACATTCCTTTCAGAGAAGAGCTGTCTTCCTCTATAGAAGCATGTTGTGCCTATTAACAGCCTCACAATAGAGGCCATTTCGTTGATTTATGTGTGGCTGCCATGGGGATTTTAACCACAGAGACAGGGAAGGAGAGGCCACAGATTTATGACCGCTAGAGGTTGTGTGTACACTAGGGAATGCATTTTTGGGATCTTCACATCAACATTACAGAAATATAAAATCATCCTTTCCTTTGTACATACAAAAAAATGGGTGGTAAAATGTCTTTACCATCCTCCCTCTCTCTGTTGGTTTATACTGTGTTTTGCATTGGACATACTTTCACTCAAGTGAAAATGTATGTGGATGTAGATGGATACTCTACTGTTGCCCCTAGTGGTTATGAAGAGAACTACATGTTTACACAATCTTCAGAATTCCATGCAATTTTCTGCCTGTTTTAAGCTAATTACTTTTTAAAACCCATTACTTAGAAGGAAATGTGAGATGCTTTTTTGGATATTTTTTTTCTATTAATTCACCCATTTAAGGTGGTGTCGGGTAACAGATTAAAATTTAGAACAGCCCGCCCGTTCACTGGAAAGATGTGTAGAGAGAAAAATTAAACGGCAGCTGGAGATGGCCCTCCTCTCAGCCGAGTTTTCCTCCATGATGCTTTCTGTTAGTCTCTGAAGCGGGAGGCAGTGGGAACTTCCTTTTAAAACCAGCTGCAGAGGTAACTCGCGCTTTTCAGCTGGCAGCTAAGGGGCTCTGTTATCCTGGATACCCCTTTTTAAAAGTGCTCCATTTTATTGAGCTTTCATTTGAGGCAGTTGAGGGTCTGTGAAAGTTTACTTAAATTCTGGGGGTTGAACGGGCCTCTGGAGATTTCTGCTTGTCACAGTCACATATGAATCACTGGATCGGTAACCTGAGGGTTGGAGGTTCTACTCCCAGGGTCCGCGCTCTTGTACCCTCGAGCAAGGTACATAACCTAAACCGCTGCCATAAATATCCAGCTGTGAAAATGGATAATGTGTCAGGTGTGCGCACTAAAAATTCACCCAGAGAGCGCCGCCTGCCAGGAAAAACCGTAGGCAATAAAGATGTAGTAAAATGTGAAATAAAAGCATTCATTTCATTTATGTCAAAATATGCCACACACTCCTTAAAGACATTCCACATTCACAGTGCAGTACACCGAGGCATAAAACCAGCACTGCAGTTCATCACAGAGCATACGCTTGTCAGTGCGAAAATGGAAACATTTGGTCAGTTTTCTAAAATGTGACAAATGTTCGGACATTTTAAGTCGTACTACATTAGAAAATATGTTTGAATTTTTTTCCCCCACACACTCCCACACAGCTACAGTGCGAGTTCTGTTTACACTGATTTCTAATGAATCACTAGAAACATGGTAAGGACAGGATTGCACGGTGCGTATGATTGGTAGATGGAGGAATGAAGGCACAGGAAATTAAGCAGCTCATATTTGCTGTACAATCGCAATCAATGCTGCGCTCCCACAGGGAGTACGGCTCAGTGCCATCCTCTCTCTCCCATCTCTGCCTGTCTAACATCGCGCAAACTCCTCTGCTGAAGTTTCACACCTTCCTGAAACGCACGTTGACCTGTGGCATTTCTGCATCAAATGCCACAAACGCAAACGCACAAAGCACTCTGAACATGTACACAAATAAATGTTCTAAGTATGATGCTTCTAACAGTAAAAAGATAGACAGCATTTCAATAATGAGTTCTACAAATAGATCCCTCAAGTTTTGTGTGAACGTTTCCCAGTTATTCCTTCTTTCCGAGTGGTCTCTCTTTCTCTGTATCTCTTGCTAAAATTGATGGGGTGCAATAAGCAAACTCATCTGAGTCTCTCCCTCCCGGTCTGTCTGTATGCCTGTAGATCTGCTGCTTGCTCTCAGCTCTCTGGCTGGGCTCACAGTGTAATAGGAGATCTCTGCATTATTCATACACTACTGGGGTGCAGGAGTTACCCCGAATATCCTGTGACAGACTCTGTGTACCTTAGAAAACCAACCCCAAGAGCAGTAACAGAGCCACAGTAACAAACCCAGCGCGGATTAAGAAGGGGCTGGGGAGAGCAAGAGGAGTGTGTGTGTGTGTGAGTGTGTGTGAGTGTGTGTGAGTGCGTGAGTGTGTGTGAGTGTGTGTGAGTGTGTGTGAGTGTGTGTGAGAGTTTGGTATACACACAAGTACATGAACACGCATGCACGCACGCACGCATGCACGCATGCACGCACGCACGCACGCACGCACACACACACACACACACACACACACACACACACACACACACACACACACACACTTCATTGGGCACTTGATTGCCTCTGTCACTTCACTGCTGACAGGTTGCATTAGAAGGAAACAGAGCAGCCTCTTCTTACTGTAAATTAATTAGGAATTCTGTGTCTGACAGGGTCTGCAAATCGATGAGTCATACTGTCACAGCCCTAAATCAGCGAGTCATGGTGTCCCTGCCCATCGCCACTCACGCAGATCCAAGTGGCAAACTGGAGAATCCAAGCACAGAATCAATGCACTGATCTAAATCACAACACAGAGTCACAGTCAGTGCACACAGTAGTCAAAGCACAGAGAAACAAAGTAATGGAGTCAGAGCACAGTGAACACAATTTCAAACTAAGAGCAGGTAGCACAGAGTCAAAGCAGAGAGTCAAAGCACCAGCACACACTGCAGTACGGAATATATATGGAGTGTTAAGTCTGGAATGATTACTACTGTGTACACACAATCACAGCTAGGAAGCAAGCTCATTACAATAGTTTAACTGGCTCACTAATCATTAAAATGGATATCTATTTAAAATCTGAAGTACAAACAGGCCCTGTGTGAGAAAAAGAAGATCCCTGACCCTGTGACAACAGCGAGAGGATCAGGTTACCCTCTGTGAGGTCACAATGGGGGAGCATGCTGACTGGTTGAAAAGAGACATCAAACTCTGACAGGGAGGCACCACATGTGGTCTACACAGACAGGTAGAAGCCCATTAACTCTGGCAGGCAAAGCAAGAGGGAGAAGACTGCCAAGCAGTGAGACAGGGACCAAGGGAAAAGCCTTCTGACAGGTGGGGCGCACAGGTAATGTTTGAGAGGAGAGAGATGGAGGAAATAGTCTGTCAAGTGTGGTTAGTATTAATATGAGCAAAATCATGAAATACAATTCTGGAAGATTTTTCTAAAATTACTTCTCAGCTGGATCATCAGTTTTTAACATTGCCTTCTATCCACACTGTACCTTACCATACCACAGTACACCACAAAGAATTTTGTGTGTGTTTGAGCACATGACAGTGAGAGCATGTGTGACTTATACAGTCTATACACACACACACACACACACACACACACACACACACACACACACACACACACACACACACACAGCTCTGTCCACTTAAACTTGTAGATATTCATGTTTTTTTCAGGAGCCCTTCCTATAGGGTGCAAAAAAATCAGCCCCTCCTTAGGAACTGCATCTGAAACTTTCTGGTAGTCTCCCCCCCCCCCCCCCCCCCCCCCCCCAGGCGTAGCTCCAGTTAAGACTTTATGCCTACAATGAAGCAGTAATTAAGAATACAGCTTAAAACGTTACACGGCCCCTGCAGCTCTGCCCGGGGTCGGGGCGGCTGTTGGCTTGGTGTAGCCATGACCTGCGGCGCAGCGCTGGATTGGGGGGCAGCCGTACGGGACTCCTCCCCCTCTCCTCCTGCCCCAAACGCAGTGTGGAGTTTGTACGAGGCTCCGATTACCGTAGCGTTGGTCGGCGTCAGCCTTCGTCCCCTTGACTGCGGTCGCCTGCATGCCGCCCGGCCAGGGTTTCTCCTGATGCGCAGTGGCTGGGAAGTCACCAGAACTCCGCCCACTTCCCGCAGTCCCCTGGAGCTGCGGGCGGGAGCTGAGAGTGGCCACGGCGGTCTCGGTCCCTCGGTTTGGCTATCATCCCCCCACTCTGACGCCCGCTGAACCTCTCAGGCCGCTCTTGGCGGCGGCGAAATGGGCAGAGCAGCTCAGCTTCTGGCAACGGGTCCCTCGGTCTCCCGGCTGCTCCCCTCTTCCAATTGGCTTACATCGCTACAGAATCCAGTCCTCATAGGCTCCAGTCTATTTAAGTTGTTGATGACTCTGCAGTACAAAAAAAAAAACATCAGGCATTTAAATTGATAAATGCACAAATAAATTAATAAATAAAACCTTGTGGGCAGGCAAACAGCATTCGGTTGAATGACTTTTTTTTTGCATTGTGGCGTTTCTAAATTCCTCTTCCTCAGACATACGTCTTAAACAGGGAGCACTGCTGCGCTCCACGCTGTTTTCTGGAATGTTAATTGAACCAAAAACAAGACACAACTCAGACATCCAATCATTTTCCATCTCTACCCCCCCCCCCCCCCCCAAGCCACCACACTCCAAAAAAAAAGGTCAGCTTTCAAGGATTTCAGAAAAAAACAACACAACCACACACTCAAAACCCAGAGCTGGAAAAAACGAGCTAAAAGGCCTGTATGGACCTGCACTGGGGGAAACAGGAAATCAAACAAGTGCTTTTAACGTCATCAACAAAAATACTTTTCTTATTTTTTCTTAATAATATTAGCAATTATAATACGAACTTCAACTGTACATCATTTAAAAACCGATAAAGATTGACATTGATTAAAAAATTGACATAAGTGAATGAACACATTACTTATTGAGGATCCCAGTGATCTGATCAGCAAAACCAAGCCAGAAAAAAATCAATTGATTGATTACACACAGGCAGATTACTTCTCAAAACAGTAGAACAGGATTCAATCAATTATTTCATACAGGGCCCATTTACAACTGAATTATGACAGGGTGCTTTACTGCAAGTGGAAATAAAGAATGATATTAAATGTGAGAGCATCAGTATCAGAGGTCAGAGGTCAGAGGTCAGAGGTCATTATATTACCATGTTGCTGGTTTGCTGTGTTTTGAAATGTGTACGGAGGACAAAGCAGCGGGGAGAATGGGGACTGAGACTGCAGTAAAAAGCCTTTGTCCCACACACACTCTGCTCGAGGCTTTGTGAAGTCAAGCCCCTGAACGTCTGAAAGCAGGCGCTGAGAGCCAGCACATTACAGCACGGCATCGGTGACCGGTGACTGTTTTCGTAAACTTTCAGCCGCTCTTTGCACTGTGCTTGGAGTGGGGCCAGGCACAACACCGTGTCATTTCTCCCGAGCCCACAGACAGGAAATGTGTTTCCACTTCGGTTTTGTGTGGACAGTGACCCCCCACCACCCCCCCAAAGAAAGGGAGGTGCAAGCCTGCACTCTGTCTGGGGCTCACTGGCCCACGTCCTGTAATACAGCGGTGACCGTATCATTCACAACGTGCAACACGGATTAAATACTGTCTATAAACACTAGGATGTGTATTTCTGTTCAGTGGTGTACAAAATCATTGGTCAGCCAGTACACAGGCATGTTCTGGCTGATATTGCAAGAACTTCCAAGATGACCACCAGGTGAAAAGTCCTGCCTCAAATGGCTCTATCATGCAAACAAACTGTTCTTACAAGGACTGGGACACCCAAACACATGTACACATAGACTCCCACACACTCAAACGCAATCACATACACACGCACATTTGCATATACACTACACAGACATGCGTATACCCTCACACATGCACGTGGGTGCTCACACTCATGCACACATAATATCTCTCTCTCTCACACACACACACACACACACACACAGATTTGCACACACACACACACACACACACACATACATCCTGTTCTCCGGTCGGGTCAGTATCGGCTTGCACAGAACTCCAGCTTCCTGTAATTATTTTGTGTGAAAAGCCGGCTCTGCTGAAGAGGCCATTGTTCCTGTTGGGGAAAGATGTCTGGAATGTGCAGAGATACAGATCTGTGCAGGAGGTGATATGGGCTGTTCATCAATTAAACTGCTTTTTCAAAAAAAAAAAGCCCAAAAAAAAACTATTTTTACTTTTTTAATTGATCGTTTTAGGATCCAAATGTCAAAAAACAAGGAGGAGGAGGGTGCACACCCAATGTCTGTGGCCAAGTGGTGAACTCACAGTCAAAGACAGAGAAGCAGCCACATGTCATATGGTCTTTTAGTCAAAATCATCTTTCCAATCCTTCCAAATGTCCCCACAGGCCAGGTTAGGAGGAAAGCCCGAGACAGTTCAGGAACCCCTGGCTGTATAGCCGAACTTACTGACCTCAGCTGCTTAAAAACATTTCCCCCAGCTTCAGTCAAAGATCAGTGACCACACAAGAAGACAGAACATTTCAAACCAGTTACAGCTTATCAGTGACCATGAGTGCTTTTAACTGGAGTACAGTGGAAGTGAAAGATGATACGCAAACACTCAGGTCTACAAGCCCAACCAACACTGCACAGCATCATGGCCTGTTCTGTAGCAGGCATTAAATGCCACTGAGGGCTGTGCTCTGAAATCCTCTCAGTGCTTTATATTTGATCATTTAATAGGTATATTTCACTGGAAATTAAGATGGAGATTTGATAAAGTTAAGAACTTTTAAAGAGGAATCCTGAGAAAAGTGTTCAGTAACAGTCATTTAGCAGATGCTACCATCTGGCGGGACCTCCAGTGAATGTGCATACTGGGTAGTGGCATGGACTCTTCAAACAGAACATCACTGCCCACATACGAACACACAGGGTGAAACACACTGTTGCAACTGTCATATCCCAAGCTCATTGAGGGTCAATGTCGCTTGTGAAGACGGAATGGAAACATGCTTTGGCGTGTCCAAACTTTGAGAGTTTTTTCTATGGCAATACAGCCCTTGGTGCTTTGTTACTCACATATCTCGCACGGGACTTTATTTTTCCTTTCTCTCAGTTACAACGCGCGGTCTGAGAATAAAGACCCCCTCGGCGCTTCAACGGTGAAACCCGCGCGTTCCGGGCGTGACAGGCCGCGGGGGCGGGCAGCTGTGCGGGGGAGCGCGGCTCCCGGGGACGCTCCAAGTTCATTAACGGAAAAGAGCGCGGCCGCGGCCCTTTCTCAGAGAAGAATTTACAACTTCCCCCTGCCAGCGCAGTTCCCAGGAAATCCCCACCGTCTCGTAATTGTTCGGGCCGCACTCCCGCGCTGCTCCTCTTTCCAAATATAGCCTCTTCATTTCGCCGTTGGATTACTTTGTTTCAAAGGGGATCGCAGCGGGGGAGCGGAGAAATCCGTTTATCAACGCCTGCCAGCCCGAGCGCCCGGCCGAGTTTCCGTGAAAAACGAGACCCTCGCATCGGGAGGAAACAAAGGAACGAACACACAGAAAAGAACGATGCAAAAAGATGTGAATGCGACGTTCCCCTCGTTTTTAACGTGCTATATTAATCCCTCTGACTGTAAATTAGTTAATTACACATTTTCCTTGATATAGCGCAGGCATAGGATTATTTTATTTAATTAATTTATTTTTGCTTGTCCATAATAAGACAAAGACAGATCTTAAGAAGACGACACTGCGGGGAGAGGGAGTGGGTTTGGGGATAAAAAAAATAGTGGAAAGTGGGTGTGAATCCTCATTCATTTTGGATGTTGTCATCGCGTGTATTGAGCGCGATGCAAAGGAAGGGACTTTTCGCGGTCCGGAAAGTACAGCCCAGTATAAATCAGTCAGCGCACTCCGTACACACACTGAAGCTCCGTAGACAGGCGGAATCAATCTCAGATAGATTAATCGCAAACACACACGCAAAAACCCTCCGGGCAACAGGGCAGCTGGAACAGTAGCAGCTTCACCAGCGGAGAAAAGAAGATGATTGGCTGTCCAGCTTCAAAAAAATAAAGTGTTCCCTGTAATGGAGTCCACTACAACAGGAGAGTAAATGCTGGAGGACCTGGGCCTGCGTATTAGCTTAGCATCACAGCATTAATGACTCTGAACTGCAAACATGACCACATTGTCTGCACACAGTAGACTTTCCACACTGTTCAGATTTGGCCGCAGAAAAAAGTGGTTGTACTTTTCTCCTCAAGTACTACCACAGGTCAGCCCCCAACGCATCCTTGCACCCCCCACTGGAGGTAAAGCTTTGTGCTGCCAGAGTGCAGCTCCACAGTGAGGCTGAAAACCTCTGACCGAGGCTCCTGGTGTGTCAGAGACTCCCTGCCACGCTCATCCTTTCCAACAGAGCTGGAATTTCTGTCCCTTTTTTCATCATTATTGTGTTGACTGATCATTTCCTTTTGGCTCATTTGCTAACAGAGAGATTTTAAGTGGCTTCCAACGCTCTGAGGCCTTGTTTTTGGCTCTCTTCAGTCTCTCATGGCAGTTTCCATGAAAGGTTCTGTGCCGGACTGAAAGTGAAGACACCTGTGCTTCAGAATGAGAGCATGCCGACCGTGGAGCCCAGGCCAAATTCAGCAGAGTCGTGGGCCATACTGTGCTGAAATCTGGACATGCCATGACATCACAGGCCCTGAACATGTCGCCGCCCTGCTTCTTTTCCACAAAAAACCCGAACCAATGCCAGTTCACATTTCACATCAAGAAGCAGTTCAGCGATGATCAAACACGAGGGGCAATGGATCCCGATGGAAGCTTTTAACAAATGTTTAAGGTTTCTATATTTGTGCTTTTGAATTAGAAAAGCAGCAATGCATTAATCAAAAAAAATTTCTGCATTTGATAAATTAACAACAAAAAAGGCAAGTATAATAATACATACACATGTGGAAGTGTTTAACACCTGATTTAGGTTTATTTCTGCTTGGAGCACTGAAGTAGAGTCAGTAGGTATGATACTGTAGGTAGGCCTTGGCACAAGCCTCTTCTGGTGCAGCACTGCTGATCAACAGCAGGTCAGTGCATGGTGCACAACAAGGACACGGCAGCGTCTTTGCCCAAAAGGAGATTTTGCACAAAAGGTGGAATTTTCCTGTCCTTAAAGAACAAGCAGTGGAGTCTTTTCTTACACATCATTGCAGAGAGCAGAGCAGAAAGCCTTACAGCTTCAGCACAACTTGTGTTCTTGACATTGCATTAGATTACTGTCATTCATCAGGTGCTCTTACATAGGTTACAGTTTTTACATGTTATCCATTTATACAGCTGAATATTTAGGGAAGCAATTCTGGGTTAATTACCTTGCTCAAGGGTACAGCAGCAGTGCCACAGCGGGGAATCAAAGCTGCAACTTTTCAGTTAAAAGCCCTGCTCTTTACTGCTTACCATTGTGCTATACCACACCATGAAAGAATTTTCCCGCACAGTTTAATTTGCAATTTTTAAAAGAGGGAGTTACATTTTACAGAATACAGTTACCAGCCTTATCGATCTAGCTGGCTAGAAAGTTAGTCATCCAACTAATAATTTCTAGTTAGTTCTCTTTGTTTTAATATCTAAGCTCCTCAGATAAAAGACAAAAGTTTCAAATGAAAGTAAAAGTCACATTTCAAGGTTTCCTTGCAAAAAGTTCTTTATGACATTGATTTTACACTGTGCACTTTTTTCTTCTCATAGATAAACGTAAAATAAGATTTCTGTAGCTGCATAGATTTAATCAAGGCACTCCACAGAAATAGCAATAGAATAAATGGATATTCTTCTATATTAATATATTGGCATATGTGTGGGCAATAAAAATTGGAGGTCTTAATTTTAAACTCTCTTATGTGAAAGAAACAAGGCAACAAAGGCACCAATAAACCAAACTAATTATTTCTACTGAGCTTATGAAAAAAAAGTTAACGAGCTACAATGAAACGGAAAAATGTTACTAAAAGTTTTTGTGAATTGAATGTTGCACTCTCTCTCTGAATAAGAAGAAAGGTGCATTCATCATTGAGCATAAAGCCGTTTTATCATTTTTCAGAACCTCAAGGTCTGCAGTGATTGTGGTGTTTGTCAGATGGGCCCAGGGGACAGAGATAGATGGTGATTGTGGACTGATTCTGGACCGATCCAGCACACAGACATCCATACACTCAGAGGAGACCGATATCCAGCACACATACATCCATACACTCAGAGACCGATATCCAGCACACACTCAGGAGGAGGAGACCGATATCCAGCACACATACATCCATACACTCAGAGACCGATATCCAGCACACACTCAGGAGGAGGAGACCGATATCCAGCACACACTCAGGAGGAGGAGACCGATATCCAGCACACTTTCAGCAGGGCTGAGGGTGGAAGTGACACAGCTCTCAGACCCTGGACTCTGCTGCTCTAAGTGCACACACAGGAAAAGCTATGCACTTTTATCAATAAATAAAGACACAGAACACACATATATGCCAGTGGTTATACTGTGCAAAAATGTCTACTAATCTTTAAAAGCACTGCACAGAGTAAAGTCAGTCTCAAATTCTCAAATAACTAGTTCTAACCCAGAAAACATAAGGGTCATTGCAACACTGCAACAGGTAAACAGCAGCAACCTAAATGTTTCTTTTGCTCCAAAAATGATTATTGCTGATTTCTGAAGATGTTCAAGAGTTTGGATGAATGGGAGAGTGAACACAAAATGGCTGAAGGGCTTCTAAAAGTTCAGATGGAATTAAATGCAAACAGCAAGGATTTTTTTTTTTTTTAGACAAAAATAAAATCCTTTCCAATCTCGAGACCTGCAGGCCTTCGTGCGAATGGGTCTCCGCACAAAAACAAGCCAACAATGTTCTCCGTCTCTCCCGCCCCGACAGAGAGTGACAATTGTATGTGTGCTGATGTTTTTACACGACCTCAGGGACTTGGAGACTTATTCAGCAGGTCAAAATGTCAAAAGAAAATAAAAAAAGAGTCTTAAACAAAGATGTGAACTTCCTTGAACAAACCTGGAGCAATTAATGTAATGTAGCGAATGAGAGAAAATGACGCACTTAGAGGTTGATCGAAACTTCAGATATAGGCATGTAAACCTGGCGTAAGGACTTCTCAGAAGAGCTGTACAGCTTTGTTACCACTGCACAAATTCTAGCTGGGCTATGCTGAATGCATCTCATAGGCCCACACACACTGAAAATCATGAAATGACCAGTGTAGACTTAACTCACCATGGTAGAGCTAACTCACTCACCCCAGAACAATCAGAAAGTGTGTTGGACTGATTTGCCAACAAACCAGTGGTATGAAACACTAATTAGTTCAGACTTTGGACCACAATGTGTTACAACCTCATTTATAACAGTGTCCAGGTACCTCAGACAGTTCCTTTGGGGGAGGCTACGACACACAGGTGCCCTCATAATGTACACACACACCGGCCGTATGAATCACAGACCTCCATACGGTCTATTGTTTTTGCCACGTTACTTATCTGCCTGATAAATAATGTAGAACTTTGAATGATGTTATGTTCTTACTTTTCTAAATAAATATGCCAATATCCAGCATTTTTAACTTTTACCCTTTTATGTGTAACGGGTGGTCTCTTGCGTTGTGTTTTAATGTGATGTTATGTGGGTCGGCGAGCGAGCGAGTTTCGAACCGAGGTTCTTACTGCTCGCTGCCAACCCCTTAAAGCCAGCGTCGTTGCCAGTTGAGCTAAAGGCAAATTGCCGTTAGCCTGTCGGCGACAACGCTACTTAACCAGGTCTCAGGGGGAGTGACGTAGCCGCTGCAACCACTCGGCTACCTGCTACCCGCTACCTAAGGCTTTACGCAGGACTCACACGAGCTAATCACTTCAGCTCCGCTACATATGCAGAACTATTTTAAAGGCTCATCTTGATCCCAGAATGGTTTCATTTTGTCTGCAGTATCTGCTCAGATGCCATAATGGATGCTGTGAGTGTTCTGCAGCTGGGCTCCACAGGGCAGAGGCTTTAGTGCAGCTCTGAGAAAATCTGTGCGCCTATAACTGTAGGGGGCACTTTTCCCAGGCCAGTTCACGTTTCTTTAACCTTTCTGCGCCGTGCAACTGGGCACGAGTTAACACTGAATCCTGAAAAATAGGAACGCAAAGTGCACAACAACAGCAGCTCCGCTTTCCTGACTGAGAGTCAGATCCCCGCGCAGCCCACAGCTCTCAGGATTCCCATTTAACCAACGAATGTTCTGCTAGTAGAACATGTTTCTGCCTCTTCAGATCCATTAAACCTCTCCAGGCTTCTTAAGGCTGTGCTGGTTTCTCCTGCGAGGAGAGGCGAGGGTATGAATGGAGGGAGTGAATGTGTAAGAATAAAGGGAGCAGAGGAGTGGAGAGGCAACAACTGAGTGTTTCGCCTGCGAGAGCGTGCTGTACTCTTGGGGCTTAATGCACAGCTCTGGATGGAGCCAGCTTCTCTCCCTAAAAGCCACTCCAGCCAAGCACTGACTATATTTACAGAAGCAACAGAAAATGCACCGAGTTAAAAAATGTATTGATATTAAAAATGGCAGATATTGAGTTCAGCTTGAATATGAATTTCCATACAGTTGAAGCATGAAGGGTATGTTTGATGCGGGTTATAGTGGTGCCTTTATTTAGTTCACCGAGGTCCGGACCTCAGTAATTTTTTTAGAGCTAAAAATAAAATTTGAAGCTTAATACAAGTTGTTGAGAACTTCTCCTCCCAGACGAGTGCATGCTTAATTCAGTTTAGAATTGTTATTTAGTGTCCGCTGTGTGTGAGAGTTGTGAGAGAGGGCGCGAGCGCAACCCCTTGCATCATCAGCACTTCCACTGACAGCAGCAATTGGAATTTACGCACGTTGGCAGCAGCAGGTGGCTTGTGTGTGAACTGGCAGCATACCATTCGGTAAGACAAAGCAATGATTGTTATGCCATTATCTGTAAGAAACGTTCAAAACAGTAACCTGGTACAGCGTCTGGAGTAAAGGCAATTGTATGAAACATGTTAAATAGGCGCACTCTGGCCATGATGAAGGCTAAGCTATTTCTTTCATATTAATAGGCTAGCTAACATTTCACACAACGCCATTAATTAAAAAACAGCTTGTGTAGGCAACGGTATCAATAATAGTAGGCCTACGAAACATTTCAAAGCCAAATTTGGAAATGAATATAAGTGTATAATGATGTTAGCTTGCAATGGTGTTACTCTCAAGGATTTTTCTTTTATTTTTATAGCTAGCTAAGGTTACAAATAACCTTTGCTTAATTATCACACCCCCTCCCCCCCATCTCACTATTTTTCAAACCCTGGTTACGGACATGGCTGTAATGTAATGTAATGTAACATAATGTAATGTAATTTAACGACAGCTTTTGTTTTACAGACATGCACAGGGATTCTGAGGAAGTGGCATTAAATATCCAAAGACACATTTCCATTGTAACCAAAGCGAATAAACAACCTTCACAAAACCTGTCAAGGAAAAGTGCTGAATGCGTTACAAATGCATCTGCAGCCTAACAGGCTTGGTAACATGCATATCACTTTTCTCCCCATTTTGCTCAAATCTGAGATCTCCTCTTCCAATCCACCACTGCAGCATTCAGGTCCCTGTAGAGTATTACTACACTGACCTAATTTCTCTCTCCTCTCCTGTGCTTTCTCTCTGCTAATGCTGTGGAAGCTTTGCACTTTTTCCTTACAGTCTAAATAATTGATTCAATCCTCCCTCACTTAGTAATCATGGCATGATATGGTAGCTTCTTTAGACTCACCGCATGTGTCAAATTAAATGCAAATATTCAGATGTCTCACAGCTGTTGTCTTGAATTCAATGCTTTCACAACTTGAGCTGTCAGACCGAAAGTGTGTTTCTGCACTCATTGAGGAGGGCTTGTTAAAGAAATGCACTTCTGTGTGCTGTCAGATGCACTGGTTAAAAGCTCTAAAAGAATACAGGTCTGGAGTTCTAAGTAACATTTTGTGTGTTTCTTTGCTTTTGACTTTCTGTAATTGATGTCACTGAAGGCATTATTTCTTTGTGTATGTGTATATTAGGCATGTCATCTTTTTCATGTCATTTTTCTCCCACAGAGAGCAGTTAATGCATGGAATAGTTCAGCAGGGTTTGTAGTGGAAGCACAGACCCTTAGGAAAAATAAATAAGTAACAAATAATAAATGTTCTTATGGTATATGCAGCTGTTTTTCCTCACAGAGCAGTTTGGTATGTGAGACTAACATTCTTGGAGTAGTAAGAATATTAACAGAAAAAACTTAAATGGTGTAATTATCAGTTTCAGACACACAGCCTGAGGCTATAGTCATAGGTACAACCACTTTGATGGTTGCATCAATGAAACGGGCATCAAACAAGCTGGCTGTGTGCAAATACTACCTTATGGTCCTCATGCTTCACTGAAGCACAGCAAAGGAGACCTCTACTGTACACATACACACACCCACACATGCACACACCCACACACACGCGTGCACACATGCACACAGACATGCATAGACACACACAGTTTATACAGAAATGTTGAGGCTCATGTTCTGAATTTCAGGCTCTGGGAGATGTCTCTACTGAATCTGACATATCTTCACTCCTTGCTTTCCAACAGCTCCGAGTGATTAAAAATTGCAGCCAAAATCCAGGACTAACTGACAGCTTGCTGCTCCAATTAAAGCCAAACAGAACTCATCTAGGCCGTATTAAAATACATATTTATATAAAATAAAGTGCTGTGTCAGCGTCAGAGAAAAACCTGAAATACTGAGGTGCTTTGCCAGCCACTGCTCAGATAATAATCACCAGACAGGAGATGTTTAACACTTTCGTAGGGCCAGAGCGGAAAACAGCCATGGCTTAGAAGTGGTGGGAACTGACTGTCTGTGCGAGGTGATAATTTTCAGACAGTTTCAGTGCAGACTGAACTGGACCCATTTTATCACTTCAGAGTAATGAGGGGCATCCCATAGGGCCCTGTTCTCGGATCTCTATCATATATATTTACCCAACAGAGGAAAAAAAAAGAACTTGTTGTCACCCAGTGCTGGTTTCCATAGGTATAGACAAGACATCACCTGAGTGATTCGATCAGATAGCCCAGCTAAAACGTTATTTTAAATGGCATACTTTTACGTCTCCATTTTTTAATGTTGATATTGTGTGACATTCTCAGTTATTTCCTTCCTTTCAGAGAGCTGACAGGTTTTGAAATGATTGGAGATGGGCAGTTGAGTTGGAATATTTCAGCAGAACATACTTCCCTCATGTTCATTACCAGCCATCTCTGCCCCATCTGCATACTGAGGAGGCTTGTTAGGAGTGAAAAAGTCCCTTCTGTAAATACGAACTGAAAATACAGGGAAAGCTACAGCCACAAGCAGCAACGACTGGGAGTCAGGCACAGAAATGCCTCCAGAATTATGGCTGGTGTCACACATGAGTAAAATGAGTGAAACTTTGAAAGAGGAGCCTCCAAAGGACAGATAAGCCAAAGCTGCATGTACAGGTGCCGTGGTGTCTAGGGTGACATGCATGTAAGCACTACACCTAACATCAGTAATACCTGCCAATGGATTGTGACAGTATTGCGTGTGTGAGAGACAGATTTCATGCTTTATGACGTGCTGGGAATCACTTCAGACCCCCCCGCCACCAATTAAACTGAAATACTGTGAAGTGATCTGTGAACATGTGTTGTAGAACAGCATCTAAAGTACAACTGAGTGAAAGTTCTGCGCTGCCATGTCAAACTGAAGGTTTGAATGTTAAGTATTTTACAAAAATTATACATGCATCAAAATGGTATAAAATTCCATATCGCATGGCCCAGACGCAAGTTTGTTCCTTCTGAGGAGAAAAGATGATGTAGAGATTAAAACCTCTGTCATTCTCAGCAACTTTTGGAATCAGAATTTCACCGGACAATTGCAGCACTACCCAGTATTGGACTGGTGTCAGACAGCAATGGTGGTGCTTCGGTGTAATCCTCAACTTGGCTGGCAAGCTTAGTGAGCTCTCCAAAGTTCTGCAAGACGTCCGCTCCAGGGCACATAATGTTTTGCATGTGCTCTGAGAATGAAGCTCTTAACAAACCGTTCACATTCACATAGCCTTGCTAAAATTAACATTAAAATAACACACAAGCAGAGCTCCCATTTTGGTTACCATGGTGAAAGCTTACACAGTAAGCATGGAAACTTGATTCTTCGCTAATGGCACTACAGTGCACTTAGATTTCCAAGAGGAGGGTTACATCAGTTGAGCCTATTAAGGAGGAGGGTCTGTGCTGTGAGTGTGCACCTTCTACTGCCTATATAACATCACTCAAGATCAATGCTTCCACATCATGCATTCAGATGCATCACAACAGAACCTTAAAGCCTTAATGTACCGCCTGGCGACTGGTTCTATCGTTAATTGCCCTGATAATATTTGCTGAAATTTGCTCTTATCTGAGGAAAACTGGTAGGCGCTGTTTGTGAGATTCTTCAGTCGGAACTCAGGCCTGTTAGTGATTTGGACTTTGCAGGTTTCTGTGACAGGAAGCAGCAGAACAGCAACACCCTGTGTGACCTCATGACATCATATTTCGCAGAGGTCAGCAGGCCCAAATATGGTCATAGACAGGGGGGGTCTTAATTTCTGCAATGTCACACCTGTCGAATGTGACCTTAGTCTCTCACTTGGTGGAATCGCTTGAGGCCCAAATTTAAAAGAAGGCCAGCTGGCTCTGCCCAGTCCTTTCATGCTCCTAAACTGACAAACAAGTTCACGTTTAATTTTCTTCTTTCAGCATGCCTCCGGTTTCTTGTAAATACTGACTAAATGGTTTATTCTCAGAACACTGTTAACAGACTGATTTTTTTTAAACAAATCTCCTGTTGCCAAACAGCAGGACGTCGCAGTGAACTTCAAATTACCTCACAAGTCGAAGCTCCAAGCGTCTGCACCCAAAGTTCCCACCAAGTGGAGTCTAAGCCGTTTGACAGCCAAACAGCACATCTTACTTAAGCCCAAAGAGGGGCTCCAGTGTCATACGAAGCTGACAAACTTTTCATTGGCAATTTTTTAGGCTTTTGAGAAGAAACAGAACAGCTTGTCCAATATAGATAATGGCAGGGATGGCAGGCTTTTTCCATAAGCCTCCCTCTCTCGCTCTTCTTCTCCCCTCTCTCTGTCTGTCATTCTCCCCCCTCTCCCTTTGTCTCTCACTCCCTCTCTGTTTTTTTTTCTCCCTCTCCCTTGACCTTCACTTCACTCCTCCAACGGGCCATATTAACTGTAACTAAATATACGCATTCTTTGAAACCCTATTCACCGTGGTGACCGGAGGGCCTGCCGAAATGCCTCTCATAACAGGCTTTAATCCAGAAGGAATGTCTGAAATGGTTTCCATATGGGCCTGGTCTCCGCAGCTCTGCCCGACCGGGGCCGAGCACCCGCGAGTTTCCCCGCCTGGTCAGCGAGCCGGACCCACCTGACCCAGCGAGGTGTCGTAGCTGGGTCAGAACCTGCCAGACTCGGGTTGTGAGCTCAAAAACGCATCCAAGTTGAAAAACTGAATTGGTGTTGGGGGGGGGGGGGGGGTCCTTTTAAATCCACCCCCACCCTTTCTTTCCTTTCCTTTCCCTCCTCAGAGCAGGGCAGGGCTTACTGACCCCCCCCAATGGACCCCTCCCCCCCCCAAGGCCATCCAATCAGAGAGCTCCGCCACAGGCCTCTCCCTCTGAAGGTTAAGAAACACACGTGCTTCCCCTTGCGGGAAAATAGGGAACAAAAGCCATTGTGAATATGACTAGCCACTGACTGTGCAGTCACACGATTATGGAGTCCCTTTGTAGCTCTTTGTTAACTCAACCGCTGACCACACAGTCACTTTGCTGAGACCTGGTCTCTCTGCAGCTCCCCCTAAGCTAACACAGCCATGTACAAGCCTGCGCATGGAGCAGTGAAATTGTGTCTGCTAAAGCCGGGGTAACTGAACTGACCTTTTAACCTTCTCTCTGTGTCCAGTTTAAATTCATCTCCATCTCTGTGACATACTTAGCGTTTGGCTGATCTGTTCGATAACTGATCAATGTTCATTGGTGGTTATTGCTGAATGGTCCAATAATAGCTTGGGTTATCGACTTGTTTAGCTGAGGTCACCGTTACGCACTCCCATACGGATTCAGATTTGACGGTGGTTATGGCTTCCTTTTCTGAGCAGTGAGAAGCCTGTGGTTGTCTCACTCAGCAAGGCGTTGGTCCCAAATTATTCCACCAAAAAGCAGAAAATGTGAAGTTTAAGCTCCGTCTCCCTGCCCAGGATGTGACCACGGCAACAAATGACCAGCAGATATTCCATATGAGGGTAACTCCCATGAGTAACTCCCGGATTTGTCCCATGTTAACATGAGTAAGCACTTTGGAAGGTTTCAGTTTAAGCTCCAAAACAGGCCTGTGATTGGGGCACAGCATGCAGAGAAGAGTATGTGCACGCAGGAATCAGGCAGGCCTGCCTACGTCACCTTCACAGCGTCAGGAATCTTACACATACGACACCGTACTCGTTTCTCTGCATTTTGCTCAGTTTGTTTTATAAACATTTGAAACCCAAAGGGCTAAAAATTATGTGTTTGATCAAAACTGCTTAAAAGGAAAACACATGTGCTCTCATTGGTTTTCAACTGACTTCAGTACAAAACAAAAAAAAAAAAAAACGAGGTTTTCGTGATTCATGTGGACAGTATAAACGTCGGGCATATCCGAGACAGCCCTGAAATGCCACCTTCCTCGTTCACACGCTGCAACATTAATCTCCTTTGGTCAAGACCCAGGATGTGAAATAGAGGCCATAGCAACCAGCCAGAGTAGAGCATTGTGGGTAAATGCCTGACAGCACACTAGTGAAGAAAAATGGCACACTGATGGATCTAAATTGAATTACCCAGACTTAGAGGCCTGTTGTGGGATGTGGAAAAGATAATCAGTTTGGGCTTCCCTTGGTCATTCTTTATGGAGAGGGACAATGACATCGCCAGAGGGGATATGTATTGTCACGATAAATCACCAATGACCTGGCCCTGATGAGAGACAGAGTGAAAGAGACCAACAGACAGTGACAGAGAGAGAGACAGACCGTGAAAGAGAGACAGAAAGAGCACATCCTTCCCTCTGGACTACGGAAGCTAGTCACTACAGAGAAGTGTGTGAGCAGACATGCATGCAAATATATGTGTGTACTGATATATAACTTTAACAGCTATACAGATGTAGCCACATACTTGTAACCCAAGATGTCAGGGACCCTTGGGCTTCCCCACAGCATTGGTTATTGTGATTAAGTAAAGAATAACAGATGCAGCAAAGATTTAAAATTAAACCATAAGGAAATTATCTACAGTATTCCTAATGTTTGGGAAGGCTAATTCTACAATGGTTCCTCTGGATATAACCAGATTCCTCCACCGGCATCCCAGGACCTCCTTTGGGACAAAGTCAAAATTATACAGCTGGATCGGTATTATCCAATCGCAGCTCATCGCCCTTATAAACATTTGTCAGTTACAGTAGCATATTTGAAGCTTCTGTAGCTGAAGCGTGCTCTCCTGCCACTCTGAGACTCGGACAGGGCCCAGCACCCTGACTCCAGAGGCATCGCTCACATTGGCTCAGCTGCTCTGAGACTCAGGGCCTCAGGGTTCAGCTGACCTCTCTGTGCCTCTCCATTACTGCGTTAACCACAGTGACCCTGACACGTGCGCGCAAACGCACGCACGCACGCACACGCACACAGAAGCATGCGCACGCGCACACACACACACACACACACACAAGCAAGCATGCACGCATGTGCACACACACAAGCATGCACGCACACACACTCAGACCAGTGCACACACTCTTACATGCAAGCACACACAGACACACATGCACAATCCAGCACCCACACTCTTTCACACACACACACACACACACACACACACACACACACACACACACACACAAACATGCATCAGTGTAAAAGGGTGTACAGAGTTATTCTGCCTCTCACAGTAGCATGCAGAGTGACAGGGTTAGAGACAGAAGACAGAAACTTAACAGGGATCATTCCCAGCATACACCTGGGCAATGTCTTTACACTGTGAGCCATGGTGTTCTTTCAGGAGTGTGTGCATTTTTCACTGACGTTACAACTACTGTCCTCTGAGATGTGCTGCTTCTGCAGAGAAGGCCTGTTCTCCCCTGAGAGAGAAGGCTGCCCCCTTTAAGGCATCAATATTCACAGTCATGTTGCCTCCTTAGCGGCACGGCAGATGCGTTGCCTCTGTGGAACGCAAATCAAATGCGGGTTTAACGGGATTCTAAAGGCTGAGCCTCCTAATCCCGTGAGATTTCGAACCCTGAACTCCGGAGTGGAGATGCTCCTGCTGTTCCCAAGGCAACGAGTGCCAGATCAGAGCAGATCTGACCCGTTCTGCTCCGTAGTCTTTTGGGGTGCCACTGAAGGCCTGCAAAACTGACGAGAATGCAGAATCGGGCCGGCACCAGCGCCATGGGCACGCACGCCCCGGCGGACCCAAAGGCGCGAGAGAAAAGACAAAGGAGCGTTCTGCCCCACAGCGGCACACGTACGAATGCAGGAGGCTCCAGCACGCTCCCCAATCAGGCAGCCTCGTCTGCAATCTGTACAGCCCTCAGTAAAGCTATGTTTCTCTCTGGGCACAAAGCTGTAGCTTTAATGTGTTGGAAAGCTGAAAGTACTGGAGAAGGCCACTCCACCCGGGTCCTGGAGGGCCGCGGTGCCTGCAGGGCTACTCTGCCCTGGTCCTGGAGGGCCTCGGTGCCTGCAGGGCTGCTCCACCCTGGTCCTGGAGGGCAGCGGTACCTGCAGGGCTACTCTACCCTGGTCCTGGAGGGCCTCGGTGCCTACAGGGCTACTCTACCCTGGTCCTGGAGGGCCTCGGTGCTTACAGGGCTACTCTACCCTGGTCCTGGAGGGCCACAGTGCCTACAGGGCTACTCTACCCTGGTCCTGGAGGGCAGCGGTACCTGCAGGGCTACCTGCCTGAAACCGCATGGCTTTCCTCTCCAGCTGTAAGATGGTAGATTGGAGAGGGCTGGGAATCCTGCTGACCTGCAAATGCAAGCTACAGTAAACACGTAAACTGACCACCAATTCACACATGAAAATGTTAATGCACATGCGCGCACACACACACGTTCGCACACGCTCGCGCACACGCGCGCGCACACACAGTTAAATGGCGGAGAGGAGATTATGGAAAGCGGAGGCACAGAAACGGTCTCTGTCCACACGGTGGAACAGGATGTTCAGCTCTTGTGCTCCACCTCCTCCTGCCAGGAGCTGCGAACGGGTTCAAACGCCTGGCACAGGCTGGCGAAAGATGGGCCAACATCCTCACTGGCATCGGCCCGCTTTCAAGGGTTCAGAAAGAGGTGAATTGCTCCCCTCATTACTGACAGAAACACAGGTGTTTGGAATATTAACACGGATACACTGGTGTTCAGAATACTAACGCAAAGAATGCTCAGAATATTAACAGAGGAACACAGATGTTTGAAATATTAAAGATACACAAATTTTCTGAACATTAACACAGGGAATCATCAATGTTTAGTACATTTACACAGATACACCCATATACATACACACACAAAAGCTCAAATGATTTTTACGACACCTACAGGCCCTAGGAATGAGGATGCAGCTGCACCTCTTTTCTCTCCAACTAAAATACAGTGACCTCTGCTGCTATGGACATCATATGATGCACAGACTGGCGGCTGTGTGCCGTGCACTGCATTGGTTAGAGTGCTCCACTCTGCATCTGATATTCCAGGAAACCGCTGCTACATCAATGCTCCACAGCACTTATCCCTATAGTAACCCGTACCTGCACCAAGGCTGAAAACATCTTAACTTATTGGAGAGGCTCAAAGAAGTGCTTGTTTTCCTTAAGTATTTGGGACCCGACCCCTCGATAATTTGGCATCACTCAAATGCCTAAAAAAAGATGCGTTTTTTTATCAGACCGGGCTGTAGGTTTGCCATCTGGAGGACATGCACAATGAATTCAGCCTCATTAAGAGGAGGCAGAGGAAGAACACTCAACTGAAATATCCATGGAATGAACCTGGCAGCTGGTTTTTGGACACTGGGTAATTATTTTCCACTAGTTTCTCAATAAGCACAGAAAAATCCCATCTTCATGGCAGAGTGGTACAAATGCGTTTAAATCTTGACAACAACATTGACCCGCTTTGGCTCATGAAGACCGCAAAGAGGACATTTAACATAGCCAGGGAAAAAAATTTAATTATTTTGCACAAAAGGGAGCCTCTTCAATATCGTTTTAATACGGGGTCTGTAATTGGTTCCACAGGGTCTAGCAAGCAAATGCACCCTCATACTCTCCCAACCAAATCTGCCCTGCACATTAAACTTCTAAAATAATGTTATACCAAGAGACCTGTAGGCGGGGGGGCAGACATGTATTAAAAAGAACACATCTGGAGAAGCCATTTCTCATCAAACTGAACGCGTTCAAACCAAAATGCTAAAAATTCTGCGCAACCTATAAAAACCTCAACAAGCCATTCTTATCAGGACACAGAAATACTTGCGATGTCACAGGGGTTTAGTGACACTTAGAGAGCCATCTGGAAATTTCTTTGGTAAGCATGATGAGCTCGTTGTACGTTATGATGAAGCACAGGTAATCTCACCTGCGCTCCCCAGCACAGCGGCTGGTGACGATTTACATTACATTACGTACCGTTACATTACATTATTGGCATTTAGCAGATGCGCTTATCCAGAGCCACTTACATCGGTTGCAGCTTTTTTTTTTTTTTAAGTTATCCATTGTATCCATCCATACAGTTGGATATCACTGAGGCAGTTGTGGGAACAGCAGCAGTGCCCAGACGGGGAATCAAACTGGCAACTTTTCTGTTATGAGTCCTGCTCCTTAACCACTGTGCTACACTGCTGATGATTACCTACAAGTTAGTGCGTAGGCCAGTATTAAACAACACTAGAGAAGAGTTTGATGCCTGCTCTAGAACTTTGGCAGTTTTTACTCCTACACACAGTCAAGTGATTCATGGATATCTTCTTTTTCAGTGTGCAGGTTTATGTATGACGCTACAGAGAGTGCAAGCATTTGACCCAGAGTATACTGAACCAACTTGTTTAGGGAAGCATGCCCATAATTACACAGGATAATAACAGACCACATTTATATAGTACCTCTGAATCTCAAAGCACTTTGTGGAGAGAGTGTTGGTGTAATTAAGCCTCAAACCATGTGTAGAACCCACTTGGGTGACGCTCAGCAGCCATTTTGCACCGGAATTCTCATCACTCATATTTTCACCTTTGAGCGCAAGATTGCGTGCGTGAATATCATACTGGAATGTTGATAATGAGGTCTATTTTTCCTGATTGTAGAGCCTTCTTTGGGATTGCACCGTGTTTGCCTCGGTTGTAATACGGGGGAGTGCACGCGCCGAGTCCCTCCGGCGCTCCGCGGCCGCCACGGCAGTGCGGACACATGAGAGCGGACGGCAATGCCAAACTGTTAGGTAACCGGGAGGATTATTCAGATGAGACTGGACTCATTTGCATTGCAAATTGAAACCGTATTTTGAAACAGAACAAAATGCCCTTCAAATAACATCTGCAACAGAGAAATCCCAGGACCTCTTCTTGTTTAATAGAGATTTTAATGCAGGAATCATGGCACTTTAAAGACTCGCAGGCAACGAAGGCGCATCACGTTCCCCTCGCCTCCCTCCCACAAGACCCCGCGCACGGGATGCGTCATAAACATTTAGAAGAGTCTTTTGTCGGGTTTGAGTGTATGATTCAAAGAGCCCACTCATTTATTCAAACGCCTTTAATCACTGCATGGATTTTACCGCATGAGCGGTTTGGATCTCTAATTTTTATACTGTTTCCACAGAACAGAAATAGCCTATATAATAGCCATGCAACTGTGTGGGAGCGTGGGAGAGAATAAACGTACGAAAGCAAACAATACATAAATTAGTACATATACACAATTACACACTTATAGATAAATGCAGTTGTATAATTGCATACGTGGCGATGCCTTTATTAATAACAGCCTGTAATGATCGTTAGTTATGCTCATACTCAGAAAATTCCTGTTTTCCGTCAGCGTGCCGTAAGTGAACGCTCTAACAAATGGCATGACGTTCCGCAGCAGCAGGAGTGTGGCCGGAGTGCTCATGATTTGGTCACTTTACAGACTTCTACTCCGTCTCTCCGGAAAACTCTATGGGAAAGTGTCCCCTGCTTTTTATACGGCTTAGTTTCGTCTTCCGCGCCGGTAACGTTATCTTTTCCATCTGCGCTGCCTCCAGTTAACCACATACACAAAAATAACTCCTGTCGTTTACCAAATGTTGTGTTTTATCCAGCACACAAGATAAAAGTATTATCACCTTAATATGGAAAAGCAAATGGTCTGTGTTTTACCTTGCTGATTTGCTTTATCCCTTCAGCACGGAAATTTGCATCACTTTTAATGTTGAAATGAATGATATGGACAAAGACACCAATGCCATTGCTTTTGCATGAGGCTGAGATGAAGAAATCAGTATGCTGGCGAAGTTCATCTTTCCGCGGAGCGCGAGAGCCTCTCATTCATAATGGATGCGGTGGGAGAGGCGCGCTCCCCCCGGGCTCTGCGCGTTCCCACAGGCAGGCCGGGCATCAAAGTCTTTGCGGTAATCTCGCCTCTTCTCCGCCTCACCACCACCGCCGCCCGCTCCGCTCCGCGGATACGCTTCGTTCTCACTAATGTCTTATTTCTGTCAAACAGCCCGACTTGATTACTCAATAAATAGTATCATTGTATCAGCGTTAGGGTTGGGATTTGTTCTTTTTTTATAGTTGTAAAAAAGAACCCATTTTCTAATTACAATAAATACAATTGTAAAAAAAAAAAATAATAATAACAGGAACGTCATTTTGAATATTAGCCTAATAGATTTTTTTTTTTACTGAAAAAGTAAAAAAATATGGTGATATGGTGACTGTGTCATTTTAAATCTGAAAGACAACCCGTAAGAGCTCGTGCTGCATCCAGACCGCAGATCATCTTGACAGGGCGCTCCAGTCCAAGTCTATCCGTTCACGTTTTATCACCTCAATGACTGGAAGCGATGCCCCCAAAAACGCCGGCAGCTCAGCGCCAAGCCCCCTACCTGCTGATGGGGAAACGGGAACAAATTCACCTCTGAACCCTTTGCTGCAAACCAGCGTAAGCAAGTGGAAAGTTTTGTGAGGGACTGTTTTCCGTGGTGTGACAGCCGGTGGCAATCTGCAAGCAAACAGACTGTCTATAACTGTGTGTGCTTTCTGCATGCTGATTTGTTAGTGTTGTTAAACATGTTGTCTACACACACTGACATACATATGTACACAAATGCATACAGGGCACCCATGACAAGCGC
Source organism: Megalops cyprinoides (assembly GCF_013368585.1). Lineage (NCBI taxonomy): Eukaryota > Metazoa > Chordata > Actinopteri > Elopiformes > Megalopidae > Megalops > Megalops cyprinoides. The sequence continues at coordinate 2,160,211 of NC_050603.1, forward strand.
AAAGAGCTGGCAGCCTTGCAGTTTCCCCATTCAGCTTTAAAAAAAAAAAGAAAAAAAAAAATTATATATATATATATATATATATATACATATATAACAAAATTTCCCCTCAGATCTGAGTAATCTGGCATAAAAATAAACCAAAAGGAAAAGACCTTGATCATCAAAATCACCCTGCCATCATATGTGGCAACTCTTTCCACTAGAAGATTAGCATTCAGACTGACATTCAAGAGGTTGCTAGGTCATGGGTCAATAGACCAGTTTTACTCAGGCCAATTCTGTGCTGTCTGGGGTGGGGATGCATACTTTTATCATCTTAGTATGTGTCTGATATAATGTCAGATTTGAAACTCAAAATATCATTCACATGTTTAAAAAAAAACACACCTGCATTTGTGAATGTCTTCATCGGTAGGGAACTTCTCAAGCACTGAAAATCCTTTTACAAACATAACTAAGTCAATCATGACAAAACACAAAGTCCCGAAATTCCACAATAAGAGCAAATATGTATAATTTAAAAAAATCAGTTCAACGTAAAAATGATGGCAGAATAAAATTTAAAATAAGAGAATCTAGTTTTAATATGAACCACTCAAGTTGTGCATCAGATGGATTACAAAGGATTGTCTTTCAAAAACACAGTGATCAAGATTATTCACACTGTTAAGTACCTTCAGACAAAAGCATACACCTGCACACGGAAGCTGCAGTCTACAGTAATCTGGCTGTGATCTTCTGCCATCTGTGTATCCAGGGGAAGCTCCTGGAATGTCACAGAACATTCTGTGTGAAAGTGGTGCAAACTCACTTTGAAGGGCAAGCCACTGTTTGAAAAACACACGATGCTCCTCTTTTCAGGGTGATTTTTGTCTTCCTCCAGGTCTGGCAATTTGAGGTTTGAATAAAACTCTTCAAAAGCCACAATAAGAACAGATTTTTTTTTTTCCAAACTGCATTTAAAATGACACTTAAGACAGAGCTTTGGAGCTTCCTGAACTAGAATTATTCTGAAGGACAAAAAGGAAAATGCAATGCTGCTCTTTTCATATTTGTTACCAGCAAATGAATAAGGCTATAAGACAACTATGAATGCAGACACACACACACACACACACACACACACACACACACACACACACACACACACAGTTTGTTTTCATTTGAATCATGTTCTGCTTAACAGGGGTATGGATAAATATCAAGAAAACGGTGTATAAATAATACTGTGACTTAAATTCTCTTTCTCGGCACATTGCATCGATGCATTACGTTACTGATCGCATTTCGCCATCTAGTGTGCATTTTTAGTAATTACATAAAAAAAAACACTTGGAGTGGGCAATGTGCTCCTTTTGGCCGGAATTTCCCTTCAGATAAAAATATCTGTGGTGTACATGTACATGTATAATTAGTTATATGGGACCGATGCCAATATTAAATTGTTTGTAATGTTTATAACAATTGAAACAAACAGTAATAAATTTAAATTCATATTTGGAAAATAGCACGCTGATTGCCCTCTTGTGGGTATCTAGAGTAATACATGGATTCAATATATTTTTTTCAGGTCACCTGAGCTGTACGTTTTTATCTTAAACTTCACTGATATGCTAGTTTATTAGCGTACGTAGCGAATATAGGGACCATGTTTGACACTGTATTGGAAATAATGTATGCGAAATGATGAGCCTAACTGGAGTAAATGATCCCTCTTCATCATTCAATTACTACTATTCTTCACTGAACTCTATGTAATGGCACCCACGTTTGGGCACACAAATTTACCCAAGGCTTTTGAACCAATAACCTTTTGCTCGTACACAATGGCAGTGTGGTGTTTGACAATGTGCAGTGCATGTGCACAGAATGCTGGAATGTTCTGTAAGAATGTGGACATCACGGATACCAGCATGCCTGAAAATGCCTTACAGCATTCTTAGCATGAGAGCTCTGTGGGTTATTAAATCTCCAGTATTCATCCCTCAAGACATTTCCTCATGTTACGTAACCAAAATCTTAAATTCCGTCCTGTGAACGGAAATGCCATATTCATTATCAGTGGAGGTTTGCTGACATCATGTTAAAATATGAATATGTATTGAAGACCGCATTTTCGCACGTTGTAGGAAAAAAGTAACTTTACCCTTGATTTGATGCCAAAAGCACGTACTACAGATTCCTCCCAACACCAAGCTGGCATACTGCGTAACTGCTTTAATTAACAGACTGTAATCTGACTGCATTAGTAGAATGTGAAGACTTTCCTGCAGATGGACCTCAGTGTGACAGACATCAAAGGCTCTCTACATGCATGAAAACTGCAGGAAATCAGTCTGGAAACGGATGCCCTACAGACAGAGGCAAAGAGAGAGAAGAGAGGGATAGAGAGTGAGAAGGAGAGAGGGAGGGGAAAGTCACTCCTATAAGTGTCACATACTGATGTACACTTCAGCAGTGATCTCACTGGGCATTTGATTGGGCTCTACATGAACTGGAAAACACTCTCCATTAATTTAAAGAACACTGTAAAAAGTCTTCAGAATGTTACCGATGATCTAGTTCATTACATTACTACCATTTTGCAAAGAAAGAGTGCAGTGAATGGGCAATCCACATCCATGTACTGTTTAAACCCAAAGGGGTCAGTATCCCATCCAGTAAGGTGTGGGTTTGAATCCCACCACTGCCACCAATGCAGCAGCCCATCTTGGGAGGTCTATCGTTCAACTTGTACTTAATGAAAATACAAGATATGTGGGAGCAATGTGAAGGGAACTTTTCCCCTCTTCCTGTAGAAGTTGTGCCAATTTTCTATACTAACAATATCACCATACAAGAAGCAGCTGTAAAGAATGACATACGCCATCTTAGGCACAGCCCACCCTTACAAAAGCCAGTTTTGTAATTATCCTACAGGTTAAAGTTCATCTCCTCACCAGACCTTGATATGACACCTTTAAATCATTAGTGATTTGTTCTGCCAAACAGGCCTTCCAGTAAGCACACTATGAAAGACGCGTGCACGTGCCGGAGTAATAACGTTCTTACGCAAAACACAACAGCAGGATTCCAGCTTTCATCAAAATAAAAGCGCTCTGACACAGAACGCTTTTCAGTAAAACGTTTAAGTTCAGGCAAGCAGATACTTTAGCAACTACAGCACTGCTTTTAAAATCCGGTCGCCAATACACAATGCTGCTGCATTAAATGACTCAATCTGTCACTGCGTGCAGTGATATTCGACAGCGCTGCAGAGGATAAACCATTTTCACTCGGTCAAAGCTTTAGATGCGTACAGACGTCACCTGATATAGGAACGTGCGACTTACCGACGCGAGAGTAAACACCGGTTTGGGTCCGAATACAGCGCTTGCCGTTTTCGTATCGTTGTGTTAGTGTTTTTGATCTTGTAAATTTCCCCGTTGCTCATTTGCAAGCCTTTACATAACTAATGTCTTGTTTTTTCTACTGGACGAGATGCAACATCTCACACACCACGCGCGTGACATACAAAGCACCGACCTGTGGACACGCGCCCCGCTGCTGGGGGAAATCCCGGCAGGTGCGCGAGGGGGTGCGAGACCGCGCGCGGTACTATCATCATTCGAAAGTGCTTGACCGGCGGGAGGAGACCCTCAGGAAAGGTTCAGTCCACTTTCAGGTTGTCCTGGTCTTTAGCACGGGACTAGCGATGCCTTACTTTGTTCTTTGGTTCTAAATCACCGAGAGCGCATCAAATCCACCAAACAGTTCTTGCCATAACGGCTTGATTTGCGTAAAAGCCGGAGCAGCATGACTCAGAGCGGTCCGGAGCGACTGTCTGACTACGCACATCGTGCCTATATGGTATAATATTTCGCATCTTTCGACCGGTTCGATTCCCCGCTGGGGCACTGCTGTTGTACCCTTGGGCAAGGTGTTTAACCCAGAACTGCCTCAGTAAATATCCAGCTGTATAAATGGGTAACAAAAAACAAAACTGTCACCCATGCAAGTCACTCTGGATAAGAGCGTCTGCTAAATGCCAATAATACAATGTAATGGTTGAAGCTGAAGTAGCTTTAAGTTTCTCCGATCCCGAGAAAGCAGGGGCTGGTTTGCTAGCTTGGAGATCAAACTTGAGTTGATGTAATGGCCTAATATTTGACCTGGTGTAATAGCTTACGTAAGTCACCATCTCACCATTACACTACTGAGAAACACCAGCTTTAAACAATATAATCCTCTATTATTTGTATTTTACTTTACATTACATTATAATTCAGTAGATGGTCTTATCCAGGGCGACTTACACAAGTTACAATTCATACATGTTATCCATTTAAAGAGCTGGACATAAGAGCCCTGCTCCTTACCACTATACCACACTGCAGACCATATTTTTCAGATGAACTAGAAAATTACGGGAGCGTCAACATCCTCATGGGTCCAAAGCTAAATTAGTCTACTCCCACCTCACGCCCCGAGAGGAAAGAGCCTCGATCCGCCCTCGACCCGACCGGTTCCATAAGGTCCTGAGCTGAACGAGTTCTTACCTGTCAAATACATTAAGTTATATCAAGTGTGCTTAGGTGACGCTCTTATCCTGAGCAACTTGCATACCTTACGGTTTTTACATTTTATCTGTTGATACAGGTGGATGCTTGCTGAGGAAATTCAGGTTATGAACGTTACCCAAAGAAACAACAGGAGAGAGATTCTATGAGAGTACAGCCTCACATATTCCATTATCATAACCATCTGTAGTTACCAAACCAGCTGCTGGTAAAGAATAATTCAAATCAAAATCACATTCAGTAGCTTGCATAGGCTATATCAAATTTATCTTACCAAGTCTTCTCCTTTTCGGTAAAACACTGATACCCAGTGAATAAAGCTCAGTTCAATAAATAAGTAAATAAATAAATTCCACAGTATGTAACCTTCAGCACCTTAAAATCTGTCCTTGTATGAAAACAGTGCAATATACAGTGAATAAAGATTTATTTAGCAAAACTAATAGTCCTTCTCCGCAAAATGTTGGGCACCTAGATGAAAATAAGCTGTTGTCTCAACAAATAAACTAATTCCCTATTAAAGCCTCATATGTTCGGCAGCCTTAAAATGCCAATTCCACTCGTGTATGCTATTCATTCAAAATGAGATTTTGGCCCAGATGTTTGCGGTGCATTTAAAACCCGACATTCTGAAAAGCCGAGCGCGACTCGATACAAACCAGAATTATAGAGCGCAATTGCAGGCTCGGACCGGCCTGAACCAGACATGCTTCGTCGGGTCTCTTGAGGTTTGGGACGGGCTGCATGGCCTTCACACTGTTCCTCACCGATACACCTACACGACACTGCTGCCCTGCTCCTTACCGCTACACCACACTGCTGCCCTGCTTTTTTTTTTACCACTTGTAACAACCAGTTTCCCTGTGGCTCGAAAACAAAGGATGGTTATCGCTGTAAAACGGAAAGCTAGCGTAGCCTGTTTGTGTAATCTGTGACAGTAGCCTATAAAAACACAACAACAAACAAACCCAAACTTGGCACCGGGCAGACCTCCCAATCCAAGATCGCGAAGGTAAATTTACTGACTCACCCGACTCTTGGGATCACCTGGTGGTTTCTTTGGTTTAGTGTATTTTTATTTAAACGATGGCGCAAAGGCAATAGTCCCATTGCCGGCTTCAGGGACCTGAAGACCAATCCGTGACTCCGAAATGCCGCCTTCTAAGTTCCAGCTATACAACAGCATAACAAAGCGACCCGGCGTAGGATTGCTGTCTCGTGTCGTCCCAGCAAAATCAAACAGTGCCATCAGGACGATCCCACTCGTTATTAGCCCCATCAAATGCTGACTTCTGCTGTCCCCGTCCAGACTGCACCAAACTACTAGACACCAACTCCGCCCTCAAGTTCAAAGTTGCCGCCATGAAATTGCATTCTCCCTCCTCTTCCGGTCAGCGATTCACCTTTATAGGTTTACCTGGAAGGAACGCTGCCGGCACCTGTTTGATGAAGTAGCAGTAAGTGCCACATGAAGAACAAAACAGAAAGTGTGTGTGCATGAAGAGTGTGCGGTTGTAATCCTAACACACTACACCACCACACTGCTGCTCCGGACAGGACCGGGGTACATCTATACCACCATGTGATACACTGACAATCCATTGGCAGCATGTTAGATGTGGTGTGTGTGTGTGCCTTTTGATTTTGTTAAATTATTATTATTACAATAGTGAAATATTATTATGACACTGTCTCTGAGAGACACGGAGAGGGAGATGTAGTGTAAGACGTAGATAAAGAGACCGAAAAGCGAATTCAGGTCACAGACATCGAGTTTTTGCAGATGCATTATAAAAAGTTTAAGCGCACAGATTTCTCATTTCGCCTGCTATTTCAGACCAGGGACACTGCTGACCATCTGCACTGTATGTTACCATGGCGCTGGACTCTGGCGCCCCGCTCGCGGATCAGCGCTATTGATTCGGTGATTGGAGGCCGAGTCTGAAATAGCTGCTGCTCCTGTAGAGGACAATTACTGACGCTATGAGTGGATAACGTAGTGCTTACTCGGGCTTATGGATACGGGTTTCACCTTTGGCAGCATAGATGCCACTGAAAGGCCAGTAGGAGGGGCAGTGATCATCTGTATTGTTCAAATACAGTTAGCGACTATCTGCGAGGTGAGTCTTCTGCCCTGTGGTTAGGATAATTCTAATTATGCAAGATATAAACTATTTGAAGACTAATGAAGCATGACCCATGAAATGATTGGTGGCATATTTTATTGATTAGAGTATTTTTGGGATAACCACAGTGTTATGATCAGGAAGTTATTGTAAGTTATCACCAGCCATGACTTATTACCAAGATTTTTGAAGTCAGCAGTTACTTGTCCAATGTGGTGAAGGCTCCTCTTTTATAGAAAGGAAGTCTGGAAAAGGGTCATTCCATTTTTGTTTGGCTTACTGGGTCATCCAGATTTAGCCTCAGGCTGTTGCTTACTTGTGATAGGATGACCTTTCTGAGCCATGGACCAATCAAAATGAGTAAACTGTACCCTTTTCCCTGCTCTTGCCCAGAGGTGTGTATGACTGACAGGGTGATAACCAATCAGACACCTTGTGTAACACAGAAGGACAGAGTGGAATGCGAAGGGTTAACGGCAGGATTCTTTCCTAAAAGACTGCAAACCTCAGAAAATTCAGACCAACCAAACAAAAAGAAGACTACATGTTGGAAAGGAATCACAAAAGAAATCTGAATGCTGTTTGGTCCTGAACAGACAATATGCTGCGGCAGAACATCTCATCTTTTATCATCTGTGATTGATAAAATACTGAGAAAAACACTGACAATGTACAGATTCAGTGGGAATAGCCTGGCCATGAGACCAGCTGTTACAGGCTGTACTCACTCTGCCCCCAGAGACAGGGAGAGACAGAGTGACATTTCCTACTGAATTGCAATCTCTTCGACAAGGACGTGATCCTATAACTGTCAGGAATTCTGTAGTTGGTTACTCCCACGCCAGTAAGAATTGGTGTTTTTGTTGAATGCATTTCTGAAAGGAAGTATAACCTTGCTTGAGCACCATCAATCACTAGGTTAGGACAAAAGAAGGAATCAGAGCAGAGAAAGGGTGAAACCTTCAGCCTTATTCATAGTTTAATCATGTCTGTACTGTAGTGATCATAGCAGTGCTGGCTCTCAGAGACTTTGGCACACATACTCATTAGCTGCTTGCAATAATGTCCGTCAGGCTTTGCACCTGAGGCCCGGAACAGGCCTTGCACTTCAGTGGAAATACTGACTCCCCTGAGCAGCAGAAGTACAACAGTGAACAGCTGCTGTTCGTGCTAACGTTATATACAGACATGACGTCTTCCTTTCATAACATAAGTGGGACTACGGTGAAGTACCTGCCTTTATCAGGGTAGCCTAACCTAACCTAACCTTAACCCTATCAGAGTGTTTTTATAGTGTGTGCAACCTGCCCCCCTACCCCCACCCCATTTCTGTAGACCTCTCAGATGTACTCCCTGCGGGCCGCGAAGGCCAGGGTGAGGCGGCGCAGCGCCCCCTGGTGTTCGGGGGACTCCTGGTAGATGTGCTGCACGATGGCGTTGACGTTCTGCAGCCTCTCCTCCAGGCGCTGAGCGGCGGTCTCGGGCGCCGAGCCGATGCTGCTGGACAGCGAGCGGTACCGCCCGTCCCGCACCGCCTGCAGCTGCTTCGCCCGGGCCTGCAGGGCGATCAGCCGCGCCCGGTTCTGACCCGGGAGGGGGGTGAGGGGGGGTGAGGGGGGTGAGACACAGGGAGGAAATCATGGGAGCTGAAGTCTGTATGTTCTTGGCTGTATCAGAGTGTATTTGAGTTTCACTGCGTGTGGTGGCTGCTGTTGTGTGTTTAAATGCTAGTACCTCAGTGTGTGAGAGAGATCATGCCTCAGTCAAGGTGTTTCAAGTAGTGTGTTGTGTGTTTCAGACAGTTTATGGGTGTCTCAGTGAGGTATCAGTAGGAGGCAGTGTGATCAGTTGGGGGCAGTGTGATCAGTAGGGGGCAGTGTGATCAGTTGGGGGCAGTGTGATCAGTAGGGGGCAGTGTGATCAGTTGGGGGCAGTGTGATCAGTAGGAGGCAGTGTGATCAGTTGGGGGCAGTGTGATCAGTAGGGGGCAGTGTGATCAGTAGGGGGCAGTGTGATCAGTAGGATGCAGTGTGATCAGTAGGGGGCAGTGTGATCAGTTGGGGGCAGTGTGATCAGTAGGATGCAGTGTGATCAGTAGGGGGTAGTGTGATCAGTATGGGGCAGTGTGATCAGTTGGGGGCAGTGTGATCAGTAGGGGGCAGTGTGATCAGTTGGGGGCAGTGTGATCAGTAGGGAGCAGTGTGATCAGTAGGGGGCAGTGTGATCAGTTGGGGGCAGTATGATCAGTAGGAGGCAGTGTGATCAGTTGGGGGCAGTGTGATCAGTTGGGGGCAGTGTGATCAGTAGGGGGCAGTGTGATCAGTAGGGGGCAGTGTGATCAGTAGTATGCTTTGTGATCAGTAGGGGGCAGTGTGATCAGTTGGGGGCAGTGTGATCAGTAGGAGGCAGTGTGATCAGTTGGGGGCAGTGTGATCAGTAGGATGCAGTGTGATCAGTAGGGGGCAGTGTGATCAGTTGGGGGCAGTGTGATCAGTTGGGGGCAGTGTGATCAGTTGGGGGCAGTGTGATCAGTAAGGGGCAGTGTGATCAGTTGGGGGCAGTGTGATCAGTAGGGGGCAGTGTGATCAGTAGTATGCTTTGTGATCAGTAGGGGGCAGTGTGATCAGTAGGATGCAGTGTGATCAGTAGGGGGCAGTGTGATCAGTAGGATGCAGTGTGATCAGTAGGGGGCAGTGTGATCAGTAGGATGCAGTGTGATCAGTAGGGGGCAGTGTGCTCAGTAGGGGGCAGTGTGATCAGTTGGGGGCAGTGTGATCAGTAGGGGGCAGTGTGCTCAGTAGGGGGCAGTGTGCTCAGTAGGGGGCAGTGTGATCAGTAGGGGGCAGTGTGATCAGTAGTATGCTTTGTGATCAGTAGTATACTTTGTGATCAGTAGGGGGCAGTGTGATCAGTAGGGGGCAGTGTGCTCAGTAGGGGGCAGTGTGCTCAGTAGGGGGCAGTGTGATCAGTTGGGGGCAGTGTGATCAGTAGTATGCTTTGTGATCAGTAGGGGGCAGTGTGATCAGTAGGGGGCAGTGTGATCAGTAGTATGCTTTGTGATCAGTAGGGGGCAGTGTGATCAGTAGTATGCTTTGTGATCAGTTGGGGGCAGTGTGATCAGTAGTATGCTTTGTGATCAGTTGGGGGCAGTGTGATCAGTAGGGGGCAGTGTGATCAGTAGTATGCTTTGTGATCAGTAGGGGGCAGTGTGATCATTAGGGGGCAGTGTGATCAGTAGGGGGCAGTGTGATCAGTAGTATGCTTTGTGATCAGTAGGGGGCAGTGTGATCAGTAGTATGCTTTGTGATCAGTAGTATGCTTTGTGATCAGTAGTATACTTTGTGATCAGTAGGGGGCAGTGTGATCAATAGTATACTTTGTGATCAGTAGGGGGCAGTGTGATCAGTAGGGGGCAGTGTGATCAGTAGTATACTTTGTGATCAGTAGGGGGCAGTGTGATCAGTAGGGGGCAGTGTGATCAGTAGGGGGCAGTGTGATCAGTAGGAGGCAGTGTGATCAGTAGGGGGCAGTGTGATCAGTATGGGGCAGTGTGATCAGTAGGGGGCAGTGTGATCAGTAGGAGGCAGTGTGATCAGTATGGGGCAGTGTGATCAGTATGGGGCAGTGTGATCAGTAGTATGCTTTGTGATCAGTAGGGGGCAGTGTGATCAGTAGGGGGCAGTGTGATCAGTAGGGGGCAGTGTGATCAGTTGGGGGCAGTGTGATCAGTAGGGGGCAGTGTGATCAGTAGGGGGCAGTGTGATCAGTAGGGGGCTGTGCACTGACCTTCTCCTTTGTGTCCTGCTGACTGCGCAGCTCTGAGGTCATGGCGTCGTTGGAGCTGCGCAGCTCGTCCAGCTGCTGCTTCTTCTCATTGAGGCTGCTCCTCAGACTGCGCTGGGTGTCCAGCAGCTCGTCAATCACACAGTCGCACTCCTTTGACTTCTACTGACACACACACACAAACACACACACACACACACACACACACACACGCGGTCACACTCCTTTGACTTCTACTGACACACACACACAAACACACACACACACACACACACACACACACACGCGGTCACACTCCTTTGACTTCTACTGACACACACACACGCGGTCACACTCCTTTGACTTCTACTGACACACACACACGCGGTCACACTCCTTTGACTTCTACTGACACACACACACGCGGTCACACTCCTTTGACTTCTACTGACACACACACACGCGGTCACACTCCTTTGACTTCTACTGACACACACACACGCGGTCACACTCCTTTGACTTCTACTGACACACACACACGCAGTCACACCCGTTTGACTTCTACTGACACACACACACGCAGTCACACTCCTTTGACTTTACTGACACACACACACGCGGTCGCACTCCTTTGACTTCTACTGACACACACACACGTGGTCACACTCCTTTGACTTCTACTGACACACACACACGCGGTCACACTCCTTTGACTTCTACTGACACACACACACGCGGTCACACTCCTTTGACTTCTACTGACACACACACACGCGGTCACACTCCTTTGACTTCTACTGACACACACACACGCGGTCACACTCCTTTGACTTCTACTGACACACACACACGCGGTCGCACTCCTTTGACTTCTACTGACACACACACACGCGGTCGCACTCCTTTGACTTCTACTGACACACACACACGCGGTCGCACTCCTTTGACTTCTACTGACACACACACACGCGGTCACACTCCTTCGACTTCTACTGACACACACACACGCGGTCACACTCCTTTGACTTCTACTGACACACACACACGCGGTCACACTCCTTTGACTTCTACTGACACACACACACGCGGTCACACTCCTTTGACTTCTACTGACACACACACACGCGGTCACACTCCTTTGACTTCTACTGACACACACACACGCGGTCACACTCCTTTGACTTCTACTGACACACACACACGCGGTCACACTCCTTTGACTTCTACTGACACACACACACGCGGTCGCACTCCTTTGACTTCTACTGACACACACACACGCGGTCGCACTCCTTTGACTTCTACTGACACACACACACGCGGTCGCACTCCTTTGACTTCTACTGACACACACACACGCGGTCACACTCCTTCGACTTCTACTGACACACACACACGCGGTCACACTCCTTTGACTTCTACTGACACACACACACGCGGTCGCACTCCTTTGACTTCTACTGACACACACACACGCGGTCGCACTCCTTTGACTTCTACTGACACACACACACGCAGTCACACTCCTTTGACTTCTACTGACACACACACACGCGGTCGCACTCCTTTGACTTCTACTGACACACACACACGCAGTCACACTCCTTTGACTTCTACTGACACACACACACGCGGTCGCACTCCTTTGACTTCTACTGACACACACACACGCGGTCGCAGTCCTTTGACTTCTACTGACACACACACACGCAGTCACACTCCTTTGACTTCTACTGACACACACACACGCGGTCACACTCCTTTGACTTCTACTGACACACACACACGCGGTCGCACTCCTTTGACTTCTACTGACACACACACACGCGGTCGCACTCCTTTGACTTCTACTGACACACACACACGCGGTCGCACTCCTTTGACTTCTACTGACACACACACACGTGGTCACACTCCTTCGACTTCTACTGACACACACACACGCAGTCACACTCCTTTGACTTCTACTGACACACACACACGCGGTCGCACTCCTTTGACTTCTACTGACACACACACACGCGGTCGCACTCCTTTGACTTCTACTGACACACACACACGCAGTCACACTCCTTTGACTTCTACTGACACACACACACGCGGTCGCAGTCCTTTGACTTCTACTGACACACACACACGTGGTCACACTCTGACTTCTACAGGAACACACATGCAGCAGGTTACCATCAGTACAGTGCGAGGGGGGAGAGGGGGAGTGAGAGACAGTGTGAGCCGGAGCGAGAGAGAGTGAGAGTTGGAGAGTTGGGTGTGAGTGGGAGAGTTGGGTGTGAGTGTGAGTGGGAGAGTTGGGTGTGAGTGGGAGTGGGGGAGTTGGGTGTGAGTGGGAGAGCTGGGTGTGAGTGTGGGAGAGTTGGGTGTGAGTGGGAGTGGGTGCGGGAGAGCTGAGCTGACAGTGGGTGTGGGAGAGCTGGCAGTGGGTGTGGGAGAGCTGGCAGTGGGTGTGGGAGAGCTGAGCTGACAGTGGGTGCGGGAGAGCTGAGCTGACAGTGGGTGCGGGAGAGCTGAGCTGACAGTGGGTGCGGGAGAGCTGAGCTGACAGTGGGTGCGGGAGAGCTGATGTCCCGCTGACTCTCTCACCTTCTGCGTGTCCTGTACCCTCCTGCGCAGGTTCTGAAGCGCGCTGTGGGGGTCGGACTGGGCGTGGCGCTTGCTGCTGGAGCGCGCCTGGGCCTCGCTGTGCAGCTCGATGGCCTCGCGCCGAGCCACCACCGCCTCCATCTCCCTCAGCAGCCGGCCCTGCTGCTTCATCAGCTGCTCGTACCGCACCTGCGCAGACGCAGACAGAGCCGTCAGCTGCGCACACACGCAGACAGAGCCGTCAGCTGCGCACACACGCAGACAGGGTCATCAGGTGCGCACACACGCAGACAGAGCCGTCAGCTGCACACACACGCAGACAGAGCCGTCAGCTCCGCACACTATCAGCATGCACATGTAGAGTGTCTTCAACTGCCCATCTCCAGAGATAGTGATCACATGGCAGAGAAGGCAGCAGCCAGTTTGCCACAGCTGATGCAGCTGCAGCTGAAACTCCATCAAACAAACCCCAACCTCTTTCAACAACTCCAAACCGAGTCCTCTGAAAAGCATTTGGAGCTCTTTGTTCTAATGAGGTATTTTGAAGCTTTGCAGGGACACAGCCCTGTCTAAATTTAGCGTGATCTGAAGTGTATTTTGTGAGTAAGAGCCTTGGCCAGGTGCAGGAACTGACCTCCATGCGGTGAATCTCAGCCTTGAGGAAGTGAATGTCTCCCTGACCGATCTCCTCTCTCACTGCCATCTGTGTCTCCCTCACAAGCTGGGTCTTCTTCTCCCAAAGCAAGACCTGCCGCCTGGTACACACAACAACATCAGCACACACACACACATACAGTCTTGGTGGGTCTGGCCTCAGTGACTTACTCTGCCTCCACCAGACTGTTGAGCAGAATGTCCTTCTCCTCTTGGATCTTGTCAAAATTCATCTGCATAGTGATGGACTCCCTCTCAGCATCCTACAGAACACACACAGACCCCCGGCAGAGCCAACAGTGTGAGGTTAGAGTGGATTAGAATGCAGAGTTCTGCACTAGATTGAGTTAGATCAGATTAGAATTCAGAATCCTATAGTAGATCAGTTTAATGTGGATTAGAATGGGAACAGAGTCCTGTGGGTTAGAGTGGATGGGAACAGAGTCCTGTGGGTTAGAGTGGAAGGGAACACAGAGTCCTGTGGGTTAGAGTGGATGGGAACACAGAGTCCTGTGGGTTAGAGTGGATGGGAACAGAGTCCTGTGGGTTAGAGTGGATGGGAACACAGTGTCCTGTGGGTTAGAGTGGATGGGAACAGAGTCCTGTGGGTTAGAGCGGATGGGAACAGAGAGCTCTGTGGGTTAGAGTGGATGGGAACAGAGAGCTCTGTGGGTTAGAGTGGATGGGAACAGAGTCCTGTGGGTTAGAGTGGATGGGAACACAGAGTCCTGTGGGTTAGAGTGGATGGGAACAGAGAGCTCTGTGGGTTAGAGTGGATGGGAACACAGAGTCCTGTGGGTTAGAGTGGATGGGAACAGAGAGCTCTGTGGGTTAGAGTGGATGGGAACAGAGTCCTGTGGGTTAGAGTGGATGGGAACAGAGAGCTCTGTGGGTTAGAGTGGATGGGAACAGAGTCCTGTGCTGCACAGCGTGCGGCCGCGTGTGGATGAGGCCTGACCTTGAGGCGGCTGAGGAAGTCGCTCTCCATCAGGGCGTTGCTCTGCTCCAGGGCCTCGCGCTGCTGGCTGTTCTTGTTCAGCACAGCGTTGAGCTTCACGATGTCCAGCATCAGGCTGTTCATGTGCCGATCCACCTCCGCCTGCTCCCTCTGCTCCTGCTGAATCTCACCTGAGCGCGGGACACAGGTGAGTCATTTCAAACCCGCTCACGTACACACATCGCAGACACTGAACCGGAAACGTCTCCGCGCAGGCCCCGGTCAGGACACCTACCCTCTGTGCGAACCTTCTTCTGCTGCAGGGTGGTGAGCTTGGCCTGCAGGGCCAGCAGGGCGGAGCTCTGCGTCTGCTTCTCCTGGTTCAGCCTCACCAGCTCCTCCTGCTGCCTGAGCCAGGCCTGCTGCTGCCCCTGCACCTCCGACTCCACCTCCTCCAGCTCCTTAGTCAGCTTATGCACCCGGATCTCCAAACCGCCCAGGTCCTCGTGCTACACACACACACACACACACGCGCGCGCGCGCACACCCATACAAATGTAAAACATAAGCATTATATACACGCTTGTACTGCAGTTTGCACTCAAATGTTAGCTTCCAGCTTTTTTCAGTTTTTCAGTTTGACTGGTGGCTCTCGTGGCGTATCCCACAATGCCGTGCAGCGGTACTCGCCTTAGTGCTCATGTCGGCGATCTTCTTGTTGAGGCTGGCGATGGCGGCCTGCTTGCGCTCCAGCAGCACGGCCTGCCGGCTGATCTCCGCCTCGCTGTGGGCCAGCAGCTCCTGCTGCCGGCTCGTCTCCTGCTCCACCTCGGCCAGCGCCCGCTCCAGAGAGCCCAGACGCAGCCTCACCTCCGTGCACTCCAACATCACCTGCGCCATCTCATCCTCCAGCAGGGCCAGCTGCAGCTCCTGCTCTCAGAACACACACACACACACACGCACACACACACACGCACACACACACGCACACACACACACACACACACACAGACACACACACACACTCAGTACAGTCTCCCCGTACAGCTGAGTCTGTGCGTGTGTGTTAGAGTTTTATTCTGTGCTCCGCGCCTCACCCTCTCCTTCTTCTGCGCAGCGATCTTCTCGATCTGTCGCCGTGAGTACTTGGCGGCCTGGTCGTGCGTCAGCTGCTCCTGCATCTTGGACATGATCTTCTCCTCCAGCTCGCGGCGGACGGCCATCTCCCTGTCCATCTGCGACCGCAGGGCGGCGACCTCGGCCTGGCGCGCCGAGCAGTCCTGCAGGCACGGGGGCAGGGTCAGCGCCTGAGAGTGTGTGTGTGCGTGTGTGTGTGTGTGTGTGTGTGTGTGTGTGTGTGTGTGCTGTGTATGTGCTGTGTGTGTGTGTGTGTGTGTGTGTGTGTGTGTGTGTGTATGTGCTGTGTACGTGCTGTGTGTGTGTGTGTGTGTGTGTGTGTGAAGGATAACCTAGCCTAATTAAATTTTGGACGCATGTGTGTACACCCAGGTACCATCAGGATCGAAACACGTAAAATGAACTTCTCTTTCACACACGACATGTGATTTGTGATACAGGGAAGACTGTGTGTAATGTGTGCGTGACAGCGCCCCCCGGAGGCACGCAGATGCGCTCTCACCCCCTTCACTTGGGCCAGCGTGTGCTCGGTCTCCTGCAGCATGCGGGTGTAGGTGCTGTGCTTGGCCAGCAGCGCCTCCTGCTGGCTCTGGCTGCGGTTCATCAGCTTGCGGGAGGTGGCGCAGTCGAGCTGGGCGCGGTTCAGCAGCACGGTCAGCCGCTCGTTACGCTCCTCCTCCTCCATGATGGACCTGTTAAAGCCCTCGATCTCCGTGTCCAGCGACCGCACCTGGTCCCGCACGCCCCTGTGGGGCAGACAGTGTCACTGCACAGCCTGCGGTCAGAGCCTCAGTGCAACAGCGCACACAGCGGATTTGCAAAAGAAGAAACACAGCTGTTCTTGTCAGGCGAATTGGTGAGGTATGTGATGTGTAGTAATAGTAGCTTTTAGCACAGTGCAGCGTGGCGCAGTGGAGCGTAGCGCAGTAGAGTATAGCACAGTGGAGCGTAGTGCAGTGCAGTATAACGCAGTGCAGTATAATGCAGTGGAGCGTAGCGCAGTGGAGTGTAGCGCAGTGGAGCGTAGCGCAGTGCAGTATAACGCAGTGCAGTATCACGCAGTGGAGCGTAGCGCAGTGGAGCGTAGCGCAGTGGAGCGTAGCGCAGTGGAGCGTAGCGCAGTAGAGCATAGCACAGTGGAGCATAACGCAGTGGAGTGTAGCGCAGTGGAGCGTAGCGCAGTGGAGCGCAGCGCAGTGGAGCGCAGCGCAGTGGAGCGTAGCGCAGTAGAGTATAGCACAGTGGAGCGTAGCGCACTGGCTCACCGCAGCGCCTCCTGCATGGTGGTGTAGGCCTCGTCGCGCTTCCTCACGCCGTGCAGACTGTTATTCCACTGCTGCAGCAGCTGCTTCTGCTCCACCAAGAGCGCGTCCAACTCCGTCTGAGCCTGCAGCACACGGGAGGGGGGTAACACGCTGCACTGAACTGAGACCAGCCTCTCAGAGCAGGAGATCACACTCTGCACTGAGATCAGCCACTCACAGCAGGAGGTAACACTCTGCACTGAGATCAGCCACTCAGAGCAGGAGGTAACACTCTGCACTGAGATCAGCCACTCACAACAGGAGATAGCACTCTGTACTGAACTTAGATCAGCTACACGAGCAGGAGCTAACCCTGTGCACTGAACTGAGATCAGTTGCTGGGCACTGGGCACAGAGGCCTACCTCAGACAGAGCCTCCTGGGCCACCTGCGTCTCCACAGTCTGCGACGCGGCCTGGACGTCATACAGCGCCCCCTGCTCCACCAGCCGCTCCAGCTGCTGTGTCAGACGCTCCACATACAGGTCCTGAGAGGGGAGAGGTCAGGGGTCAGGGGTCAGAGGTGGACACGCCCACAGCACACACAGGTCATCAGACCTGGATTCAATTAACATTTGTCCTTACCTTTGTGCTACTGACTGTGATGTATGGTAATACACTTGGTTTCCCTTGTCTAGTCAGATTTGTTAACTTGTGGTAGTGCTTAAATAGTGTTGCACTCACACTCACTGGTCTGGGAGTGCTGTTAGCCTGGTCTGACACTGTTGCTCATTAAGCTTGAATGGATACACTTCTGTTCTTTTGTGGTGGAAATCGGTCTGGATAAAAGCATCTGCTAAATAGATGTAATGCAATGTAACGTAATGTAACCTTTGACTACATAAATGCCAAGTATTCCTTTTTTCAATAAAAGTTCAAATTAAGCAATTGATTTCATTCATTTTCGTGATCACTGAACTGGCTAAATTGCATTTGCTAAGAATAAAATTAATGTGTGTTTACAGTGTTAGTGAGGGAGGAATGCCCCCCCCCCCCCCCCCCCGGTGTGCCGCAACAGCACCCCCACCTGGACGTTCTTCTGCTCGGCGGCTCGCAGCTTCTCGGCCTGGCCCTTGCGGGAGGCAGTCTGCACGGCGGCGATGTCTGAGCGCAGGTCTGCGTCGGCACCCTGCATGTAGAGCAGCCGCACGGCCATCTGGTCCACCTCCGTCTGCAGCTGGGACACTGCGGGCACAGAAGGGCGCGGTGAGCGGACCGGCGATTCGGATGAGGGCATCGGGTTCGAAACGGCACAGCTGCTCCGACCACCTGCTTCCAAAGCTCTTGCTTCTAGGATCCCAGGATTCTCAGTGCAGCAAAACGCTGTGATGTCTGACACCACCGCCCTCACTCCCTCCTCTCATTCCCTCCCTCTTTCTTTCTTATACAGTCATTACATCAATGTATCTGCATATGCACATGAACCATTACTACTTACATCTTCATATGCATCTACAATATTTTTTCCCGTGTAACATTTTCCAGATAGACAAGACATTCATGTGTAAAAATTACAAAATACAAAAATAACTAACTCAATCTGGATTCAAAAGCCTAACTTTTGTATTGATGAGATTTGAGTGAAAGGACATTTGTCGGTAAAGCCTTCCTGCTACCTTGCCCCCTCTGCTGGCTGGTCTGCGCCATGGCGGTGCGGTAATTCTGCCGCACGCCCTCCAGGTGGTCCTGGGCCTGCAGACGCTGGGAGGCGGCCTGCTTGTTGGACTTATGCTGGCCCTTCAGCTTGGTCTGCAGTTTGTTCAGCTCGTCCTGCACCTTATACAGCTCCACGCCCAGATCCACTCTGCCGTCACCCTCCGCGCGCTCCATGGCCCTCTGGGAAAGGACACGCCCCTCTGTTAACTCCTGGCGAATCATATTAAGGCCCGCCTACAACGAGGCGTGGCCTTCCAACAGGCAACAGACAACTCAGGTCCTTGTGCAGATTATCTGACATCTTGTACTTCTCACATACGTATCTGAATGGGCAGCAGTGTGGCATAGTGGTAAGTAGCAGGGCTCCTTCACTTAAAAGGGTGGCAGTTTGATTCCTTGCTGGGGCACTGCTACTGCATCCTTCAGCATCTGTCACAGATGTTCCATTCCTTTCCAAATGCTTATTGTGGAAACAGTTACTGGCTTCAAACGACAATGTAATCAAAGTGTCGATATGTATGAGGCCAGTGATATGAGCTTAAGGCTTTGTGGTGCCCCAGAAAAAGCTCTGGACCCCTGTCTGCTCCCCCCGGCACTTTAGCCCTATTCTTTTCTGCACAGCTCACTGCACACCTGTGTTCTGAAGTGGAACACGGCAGACGGCATGTGAGGTATGAATTCTTTGATTCTGTTAATGTCTAGCATGGCGATCAAGTAGAGAAATCGAATCACGGCTCGGGGGGTAGGGCTCAGGAGCTCAGAAGCAGGGCGAGACGGCTGTGTACCAGCTCTCGAAGCTCCATGTCCACCTTCTCCAGCTGCTTCTCCAGGTGATTCTTCAAAGAGGACTGGAAGCCCTTCATCAGAGGCTGTGGGGACACAGGGGGAGGCCGGACACGGTCAAACAGGGGGACAGTGTGACTCAGACGGGACATGAAACGAAGCATGCAAAAAACGCTGATGCTGAGGGAGACAGGGAGAGAGAGAGAGGGGTCACTCACGTGTTCAGGGTCCAGCACCAGCAGCTCATCGTCTATGTCGTCCACCGCAGGCATCTCCACCTCTCTGTCTCCTCCCATTTTGGCGGCCATGCCTTCCTCGTTCCCGCCGGCCTCTAAGGGTGGATTGGCGGGATTCAGCCCCCCAGGAGCGGGGAAAAGCTCGTCTCTGTTAGGGTGAAAATGAAAACACAGCCATGAGATGACTGCTGGTGACAGCTACATTTTCCATTCCCAAAACTGGGGGATTTCTCTACTTTGTCCTTCATTGTCCAGCTGCTCCCACTTAAATTGAGAACATCTAAAACTAAAACAGATTTAATCTATTAAATCTAAATCAGATTTAATACTGCAGAAAGCTAGGTATGAGAAACAGTAATTACCTTACAATAACGGCTTACTTAGGCCAACTACCACCGTATGTAGCTTCATATGCCCAGCAATTGATTGAAATTTTTACATATTTACATACAATTTTATGTGAGAGCAGGAAACCTGTTACTTTTTTCAATACGGTGTTTATAACTAGGTAGCTACAATAGCTAGCAAATTCCTAGATGGACAGAAGTTAGCTACGTACTCTCAGCTAGCTTATTTGATATTTAAACTATATGTAACTATGCAGACAGGTTTTGAAGAGAATGATTGCAGGTCGTCAAATAAAAATTGACCGAGGGATATCTAAACAGCTAATATGAACACCAGCGGATATCGATAGCTCAGAAAAGGTGGTACTAAAACTTTTATCTTAAAATAGCAAGCAAGCTATCTGCATTTCCCAGTCAGCCCAATGTCCGTTTTAACACATGGTCAAAGTCGTCAGTGTCACTTCAGTTAAGGTGATGTCCATGTCAAAGTGACTCTGACAACTAACTTTTGACGGTTCGTGTACATGTAGCTATCGATAAAGAATGAAATTAACTCGAGTCTGCAACACACAAACTTCAAGCGAAGCTAAACCGAAGACCGTTATTTCAGTTACTCGCCTGTCAATAGACTAAACTGGCAGTAATAATAGACTGATAATGATGATAACAGACTATCACCTCTGCCGCTGACAATGGAAAAATTAATGATCGGAGTAAAACCTTGGCGAAACTTGCACAAGCACCGGGCAAAGGTACGCATCCTTACCTATGCGCTTCGGCCATCCTTGGTCACTAACATAACAGATGTATGTTCATATAAATGTATGCATATGAAAAAGAAACGTTACAAACAGAACGCAAAACGCATGTGGAATTTTGTGATCGGCAGGATTCCACAGCGCTGTAAGGTAACAGATACTTCAGTGTGAAGTAAGTATGCTTGCTTAAGGTTCACACACTCCCTGCTGTGGTTTGAAGGTTTAGATATTATTTTACATTAAAATACAAATGACATGGCAGCAGTGTAGTTTGTAACTGAAAGGTTGTTAATTCGATTCCCTGCTGAGGCACTGCCGCTACACCCTTGGGCAAGGTATTTGACCCAAAATTGCCTCAGTAAATATCCAGCTGTATACATGGATAACATGCGAACATCCGTAAGTCGCCCTGGGTAAGAGCGTCTGAAAATATTGTAATGTAATGTAATGGCGTTGATGCGCACGTCTTCCCCAAGTCACGTGACAACCACACACTGGCTCACCATACACTGTTCAATGTAGAACAAGTACAGCACTAGGTGGGTTCTCAATCAAAACTGACACATCTTTTTCTTACTAACTAGCTCTTGAATATGTAAGTATTTAACTGAAGCTCACTTTGACACGGATTTAATGGCGTTTTCTGGTGCCCTATTTTCTGCAACTTCTAAACTATAATGGATGCTACTGGGGGGTTTCATTACTATTGTTACCTCCTCACATATGCCAACGAAGCAGGCATCATCTGACAGCTTCTGTGAACTTACAGAAGCTTCCCATGAATGTCTAGAAAAAAAGAATATTGAAGCAAGATTATTTTAGCAGGATTTTGTTTGTCGATTCTTACAAGTTTTGATCCTTGTTGTTTTATGACACATACCATTTTACAGCCCAAAAAGGACTGTTTTCAATACATAGATGATAAATATATAAATATTGTATAAATAAATATTGTATGAAATTGAATAAAATAAGAAATATGGAGAGCACATGTGTGGTAACTTAAGGTGGAAAGATCAGGCCAGATGAACTTTGAATGTTTTTTTTTTTTATTGACTGCTCTCAACTCAGTGTAGGGACCACATACATACACAGCATGGGAAACAGGCTCTGCCCTGCTTCCCGAATAAATGTAACTTCCTCAGAACAACAGCCTTGCATGGAAAATATTCACAGCGCCCTCTAACGACGTCTGCTATTATGGCCCCAACACAATAAGTACCATATCTTACTCACGGTACCACAACATGAAGTTAACTCTTGGACAGGTGTAGGGATTCAGGAGATGGTCTGCCTGCCATTCTATATTAACATGGTAGCTCATGGTTAACAATCATGAGAAATTTTTTTTTATTATTTCTCCAACTTAAATATATCAATGAATTATCATTTGTTGTTGTCGTTGTTCGTATTACTGTCATAGTTATGGTTGTGATAGGAAAGTCGCAAAGTCTACCCCTACGGTTTCACGGACGACACAGTCTTGGGGGTGGGGGAGGCTGTATCCGGCACTGCGCATGTCAGACTATCGGACGTAAACAAGGTTGAAGCTACAGGACAGATCAGACACGAACAGGTAAGATCTGCGGGTCGTGCTGTTTGACAAAGTTATTAGAAGCATACACATTTTCAGTGGATTTAAAATATGGATATTCTCTACAGGATATTACCCTTAGCATTGCATGTAATTCAACAAAGAACGGAATGAACACCAGCCCGAGACAAAGATAGCAAACTCGATAGCTGGTTTAATGTTGCATTGCTTGGTGGCTAATACGACCTAGCAAGTAAAAGGACCACAGTTTGATATATTTTTATTATGGTATGTGGTGGCCAGGTAGTTAGATAAAGCGTTTATTGTGGTACGATGTCTAGGTGAACGAATTATGCACTTGTCCTGAACGGTGCCAACTAGTTAGCTGTTAGCTAATGCACGTGTACCCGCCGACTGTATATTGTAAGATAGCTGAATTTGTTCGCTAAAGTAAGACACTTAGCGGGCTGGTTCGCTGCATTATAACACAAATTAACAAACTCATCCTGATTTCTGCTTTTTACTGGTGCATCGCTGAATGCATAGTTTTCAGAGTGAGCTTTGTGCAGGTGGCAAAGTCACGCACGGCTGACTTAACACGCATCGCGAAACTGTATTGTTTAGAAATTAGGTAGCAGGTCTGTTTGGTATCTTTCTAAATCCACATTCGGTCAGAAACGGGATAACGAGGACTGTATATTGTCGCTTGATCCCTACATATTTGCGAGTGGCAAGATCGTTTCGTTGTACGTTTTTAACATTAAGATGGCTGGCGAGCTAGCTAACGTTAGTATCCTAAATGGTACACTGTGTACACTGGTTATGTAACCTCGGTCCTTCACGCCCTACAACAGTTGTCTCTTGACAACACCTAGCGGGGACAAGCCCCGACCAAATGATTTCGGTGTTTATCCTCGGTCCGTCTATTTTTGCCATGTGATTAGATCAATGACCGTCTCCTTTATTGTCTAATACTCAAAACAGGGCTACTTAGCTAGCTGTGTAGCGGTATTGCTACATAGCACAGCTAGTACGATGTCCGTTTCTCATTAGCCGCCTGTCTTCCTTAGCTACCCCAAATCCATACAGTTACAAATGATATTAAGCAGACAAGCTGGAAATCCGTGCGAGTCAGCGGTACAGATATGCCGTATCGACAGCGAGCTTGCAAATTTTGTGGAGTATCGATTCTTGTCCTTTAAAGGAGTGTTGTAGTGATAATTTGTTTGAATTGTCGATCGATAGGCAAGAACAGATACTGGGTAGAAAAGAACTTCCCTGGCCTTTGTCACCGGGTGCACTGATATTTTATCTGGGAGTCTCTGAACTGAAGTGCCGCAACATCGTGTTTTGCTTTGAAACGCTTTGTTACAACCCAGCGCGTTGGACAAAACACAAGGCATCAAGTCAATGGACCGGAGATGGTGTGGCAGGCAGAACGTGCTTATTAGCTTCATAGCCATTTAATAACTCTGATGGTGTTTTACAGTTCCTCAAGAAGCCCTTCATTTAGATTTAAGGTCTTTTGTGTTTTGTCATCAGAAACGGTTGCGAACTGATCACAGCCTGTCGGTGGACATATGAATAGCCCTCCTTCCGGCAGTGGATCGCTGTTAGCGTTCATTTAGACATTTAGGTTGTTCGGGATGGCTGGGATTCTTTAACCCAGAAATGGCCTGGAATTCATCCATCGGTGACCACAGCCCTGTCAGTTTGCCAGAACACTATCCTACTCACTGCTGTGGTACAGCAAACTGCCTCATAACCAAAACATCATCAGAAGTACAAACTACCATATCATTCCAAAACGTCTTTAAAACTACACACCACCTTATTACTACAGACTGCACACCATCATGTCATTCCAAAACGTCATAAAAACTACAAACCATCACATCTTTCTGAAGTGTATTTAGAACTACAAATCACCATATCTTTCTGAAACATCATTAGCATTACATATCACCATATCTTGCTGAAACATCATTAGCACTAAATATCACCTTATCATTACAAAACATTACTGTAAGTGCAAATCACCACATCACTCTGAAACATAACACCCTTCCGGGTGCTTTGCATAGCAGATGTGTAAATATGATCCATTATCACTTGGTTTAAGCTTGACAGTAGGCACCTTGGTTTAGGCTGAACAGCAGTGCCTTACTGGGCGCGTGACCCTGTAACCAGCTTGTCCAGTTTCCTTTTGCCCCCGGTGGTAAATACGCTGCACCCCTGCTCATGCGGCTGGTGCTTTCTCTTCCCTGTCACCTGCCCAGCCGTTGCCATGGGGAAGTCCTTCTCCCAGCTGCCCAAACACAAGGACGACAGTCAGGACGACCTGACGTCGGCGTCAGAGTACAGCGACACGCACGGCGAGGATGGCAAGGGCGGGGACGTGTCTCAGTTCCCGTACGTGGAGTTCACCGGCCGCGACAGCGTCACCTGCCCCACCTGCCAGGGCACCGGGCGGATCCCGCGAGGTAGGGGGGGCGGGGCGGAGCGGGAACCCGGGGAAAGCGTTCGGCTTGACGTATCAAGCGGTCATGAGCTAGCATCCTCAGTGACATTCGTTTGATGTGTTTTTATTTGATGGGTTGCTGGGGCAGTAGTTTAGCATAGTGGTTAAGTAACCGAAAGGTTGCCTTTGCCGGTTTGATTCCCCACTGGGGCACTGCTGTTGTACCCTTGGGCAAGGTACTTAACCCACTTAATTGCCTCGGTAGAAAATCCAGCTGTATAAATGGGTAACATCTAAAAAACTGTAACCGGTGTAAGTCACTCTGGAAGAGCTTGTGCTAAATACCAGTATTGTAATGCACTATTTTCATTTTACCTTTGTTTAACCAGGAGGGTCAGTAGAGTACTTGTTTGCAGTTGCAGTGACAGCCTGGTGTTGAGCATTTTGCTGAGCCTGCTGTAATGGTGGACCCTTCATTAATCATCTCAAATGTGACCTTCTCCTGCACAGGTCAGGAGAACCAGCTCGTTGCTTTGATCCCATACAGTGACCAGCGGCTCAGGCCCAGAAGAACGTGAGTACAGCACTTCTTCACTGCGCTGTGAACTTGGGAAATTAGGAGTTACGAGTTTGGGTCTTATCTTTTGGTCGTCTGGTTGGCCTTGGTCAGAGTGGTTGTTTTGATCACACCACCATCAGTTAGTTTTTTTTAGCCTCACAGCCATCATGTTATGCAAGGCTTGAAAGCATCCACTTCCATTAACAGCACTAGCTTAAATTTGCTGTGCAGAGTAAAGGACAGCCCCCTCTGTGGCCCTTACTGCTGCTGAAATCGTTTGGAGCACTGTGGGGGTGCAGCGGGGGCATGCTGTTTTAAACCCGAGGATCCAGGCTGATGTCTGTCCCTAACAGTCCCCTGTCTGCCCCTGTAGAAAGCTCTACGTCACGGCGTCTGTCAGTGTCTGCCTTCTGCTGTCCGGCCTCGCCGTCTTCTTCCTGTTCCCGCGCTCCATTGACGTCTCCTACGTCGGCGTCAAGTCCGTCTTCGTCAACTACGACCAGGGCAAGAGGATCGTCTACCTCAACGTCACAGTAAGCAGCTTATTCTGCTCTGATTTCAGCCTGCTTGTCAGAGTTACGGAAAAGATTAATCATTTAAAAAGCAGGGACGGTGTTTAATATGAAAAAATAAAACCTAGGGAAAGTATCTGTTTGGACACAATGTAATGTTCCTGTTGACCTTGTATGCTGAGGTCTATTCAACTAAATGCTTTTGCTTGGGGTTTAACTTTAAGATTCTGATAACCGCTTTCAGGAGATTTCACGCTCTAATTATTAAGCTAGATGACAACTGTAAGATGAAGTATTGGTAATTTTTCAGAACACGGCCCCAGCTATCCCTGAAGTGCAGGCTTTACTACATTGTTACTTTATCGGCAGTGGAAGAATTTTACTCGACTTCTCTGCCAGCTGAATCAGCAAACCGGACAGATGTTTATATTGTTGATGTGTTGTTGTTAATAGGCGTATAACGTACAATTCCCATGTCTGTGTTTCCAGGCAGTGTGCTGTGCCGGATTTATTGGTTAATTTTGTACTGTTTTCAGTCAGTGGCAGTAATGTCAGTGCATCTCTCCGGTTGCAGAACACTTTGAACATCACCAATAATAACTACTACTCCGTGGAGGTGGCCAACATCACCGCACAGGTGCAGTTCTCCAAGACAGTGATCGGGAAGTCCCGTGTGAGCAATGTCACCACCATCAGGCCCCTGGACATGCAGCAGGTGAGCTCCACACGGCACGGGTGTCCTGGCCCAGGTCCCTCTGTGGTGTTAGCAAGGAGCACCCCCCAGGCCTGCTCTCTGAGGGCCTGTAGGAAGAAGCTCCCTCAGTCCTTGCCCCCTCAGCGGAAGAGCTGTCCCCATATGTGATGTCAGGTCGTACCTTCACACCAGAACATAAGGACAGCCTGCATCAGGCCTGAACGTTCTGAATAATGGTGTTCTGTCATTAGTATAACTGTCTCTTTCTGTTTGCGTTCCCCAGATCGACTACATGGTTCCCACCATTATAGCAGATGAAATGAGCTACATGTAGTAAGTATTCCCTCCAGAGTTTTGCAGTCAGTGATTTCCACCAATGACCTGTGAGTCCAAGCGGGAACCAGCCAACTCTGACCAATCCCGTGTGCTTCCTCTTTCAGCGACTACTGCACCCTGCAGACCATCAAAGTGCACAACATCGTGGTCATGATGCAGTAAGTACAGCCTGTTCCATCTGACACTGACACTGAGAAAAGCGTAAGAGACCCACCTTTGTTTTTCTGCCTCCGAGACACAGTGGGTCTCTGAAAGCCTTGGTTTTAGGCCACCAGACCACTGAACTCCATTAGATCTGGAGCTGTTCCAGTACAGCTACTCTAGTTCTAAAAGAACACAGTGTTATTGTGGGGTCACAAGGGTTAAAGCTACACACACATACCTTCCACACCAATGGGTAATTTTCGCCACGGGGCTTCTCTGTTTGGTAAACTGCCTGGCACGCTGTGATACCTGTCTTGCAGCTCGCTGACTCTCAGCATGCCGGGACAGGAGTAGCTTCACCACCCTCACAGACCAGCCTCTGGGCCCATGTGACCCACCCACCTAAAATCCTGAGCTTTATGATTCTGGAGTTTGCACACAGTGTGACGGTCACTTCTGTTGGAAAATGAAATAGCGGTATCTGCTTTGTAAGACATGTGAGTCAGTAGTAATTGCAGGCGTGTCATTGGTGAAATGCATGTGGATGTATGGCTGGGGGAGTCCTCAGTGTCACACAGTGCCCTGCACACAGTCACCCCATCCCCCCCCCCCCCACTGCCAGACACCCATTGTGCGACCGTATACCCATCTATGCTCTAATGTCGTCTCCAGGGTGACGGTTACCACGGCATACTTTGGGCATGCGGAGCAGGTCTCCCAGGAGATGTACCAGTACGTGGACTGCGGGGGGAACACCACTTCCCTGCACGGGCGGCCCAAGGTGTCGAACATCCTGCCACCCCCTGAGTAACACCCCACCCCCACCCCCTCCCCCACCCCCCCCGGGAGGAAGCCCACGGCCTGCATGGCTGTCCCTCTGGAAGGTAGCCCTCCTGTCTGGGTCCCCGGGCTCCACCCCGTTCACTTTGGGAGGAAAAGCAACAAAGATCTCCTGTTTCAAACGCCATACGTGTCTGTGTTTTAGGTGACCATGGAGCAAAATGTAAGGTGCCAATATACAGAGATGCTGTGAAGCATTAAAGGTGAAAGAGAATGAGAATTTTGGGGATTTATGGATGGGAGGAGGAGGGATTTTCCCCAACTCTGGCAACATCTTGCCATGTGTTTTTAAGAAGGACATTTAAAAGGGAATAAAAGCACTTTAGAGGGTAATAGTTACTTCAGCAAACAGATTATATTACAGAGTAAAACCAGCCAGAAGGTTCTGATACCACTGAAACACTGCAGCGTACCACTTTCAGTGGGGTCTGTATATAGAATAGGTTTCTTTTTAAACTGTGGTGAAGTTCTCGCATCTCTCCGATGTCTTTCAAGCAACCAAAAACTATACTTTGTTTTTGACGCTCCTCATTTCAGACATCACTTGAAGTCATTGTAGTTGTTATGACAGTAGTTACCTTACCTCATTCTCCTTCAGTAGGTACCAGTGGCACATGTGTAATGCACCACATCTCCTCTAGGGGGCAGGTATTCTGCATTGCTGGTTAGCTCTGGATTCTGGACTGTGGCAAATGCCACAGAGAAACCTTTAAACAAAATGGAAGGCTTTAACTAGACGTTATGATCCTCTCTGTGGATGATCACTTCATAAATCTTAAATCTGATAATGCTACACCAGCTCTTTGTAATGAAGTTTATGACAATGTCTGCTCCTGGTGTACGAGCCGTGGTGCAATTCAAATGCAACCATCCCTAATAAGGGGGGGCTGGTTGTTTGTATACTGTAAGATACCATAACCATAACAATTGTTCAGAGGTAGCGGAATTGCCTACAATAGACAAACATCCCTTGTGAATGTGTTCCAGGGCCATGTTAAATTCAAGGCTGTAGTGTACAGTGGGAAATGCCCGCTAGAGATTCATAACCCCATGAGCTTGGAGCTCCCCCTGCTGGATATTTCTTGCTCATGCAGTTTTACAGGGCTTTTTTATTTTTTGTATTAAGTTCTGAGCTCAGTGCTTTCTATCCACATTTCAACACCCTGTTGAATTTGGCCATAAATCAAGTTCACAGAAAACATTCCATCTCTTTGTACATTTTATTTTTCCCCATATTTTCAGGTCACAAAACCTTGTTGGGGTTTTCTGAAAAGGGAATGCAAAAAAATCAAACCCAACCTGGTACACATATCAGAATAATTAGATTTCTTTAGGAGAACTTGAATTAATTTAATCTTCAATGTTTTAATAATCACGTGTTTAATACTTCATTTTTACCCATATTCTTTCTACAAAGGTTGTGGGGAACTTAACATTTTTTAAACATTTTTAATGAAATTTGCAAGAATACATTTCTAAGAAGTTGGTTTAAACCCGTCTACTTCTTTGGCGTAGTAGATTTAGATTTAATCAGATATGTATGTAAATGTATGGACACCTTAAGGTTGTTTGATTATCATGCTTTATGATTCAAAATTGCACTTTGAAGGAGTGAATACTTTGATCTGGGACTGTTTCTCTGTCTTCTGGTCAATCAGTTAGCCAGACCTCAGTTGAAAACTCTAGTATACAGTCTGTGCAGTTGTTTGTTTTCTTGTTTATTTTGGGGGTTTTTTGCACGTTTTACCACAGGTAGTTGACTGTGGGAATGTGGTGTGATGTCACTTCCTGTTTTTTTTAAACCAATCCGGATTGTAACTGACTGAGGGTGCAGGGACTGCAATGAAGGGTGTCCTAAGCTACATTAACATGGTGTTACATATGTAGTTTCCCAGTTTAGATTTCTCTCGGTATCTGTATTCATCATGTACTGATTAATATAAAGCTGTTCTATGAAGTCGTCTTTGTTTTGCAGTGGAGAAAAAACATTAAAATAATTTCAAGACCAACTTGTCTTAGTGTTGTGTAATGGCAGCGTCACACAGGAGAACACGGAGCTGAAATACAGAGTATTTCTCAAAAGTGCCTCAGCATTTCTCAGACATGAGAGAGAGGGACCAGGTCATGCCAGAAAGTAAAGTTTTGAGAGTCAGCCTCAGAGTGAATTCACCTGGATGGATGCATTGGTATCAGCCTGGCAGAAGGGACAGGAGAAATGGCCCTTTCTCTAATCAGTTTCTCAGGTTTGTCACTGAAGAGAAAATAAATCCAACTCTGTTTAGCATCTCATTCGGCTACAAGAGGAAGTGGTGCCGTAAGAGGTGGTTGTCTTTTTCATTACATCTTTGTCATTTAGCAGGCGCTCTTATCCAGAGCGACCGACAGCTTTACCCATTTATACAGCTGGATATTTACTGAGGTGATTTTGGGTACGTTGCCCAAGGGTACAACAGCAGTGCCCCGGCGGGGAATCAAACCAGCATCCTTATGGTTACAAGGCCTGCTGCTTGCCACCACGCTGTGCTCCTTTTAGAGGTAAGTTCAGTTAGACCACCCCCTTGTTTCAGCCACGGTTCTTTTGAGCATTTAATTACCCAGAATGTGGGCACTGAAGGGGGACTCGGTGTGCAACGGGCAGGGTGAGGATATGTGTGACCCAGAATCTTAAATGGGAAAAGGTCGACCCCCATGACAGACCATCCCTCCCTCCACCCCCCCCCCCACCCCCCCCCCCCCCAACCTGAACCCCCCCCCCCCCCCCCCCCCGGGGACGGTGCCTCTGTGGTTTCCTTGCAGCTCTGCACTGCTGTTAATTTCTGCATCTCTTTCTCACTTTTTTGCTAGATGTCACGCCTCATAATTATTTTTCTTTGTCTTTGTCTCTGTGTGTTATCTGGGTGTTCATTTATTTTGTACCGTTGTGTGGCCTCGCTCTGGCACCAGAATTGTCCTGAGTAGAAATGGTTCAGTACAAAATGCAGGCCCCGGTTTCACCATCTTGTCTCATAGCAGCGTGCAGACGAAGCACAAACTCATTTATGACTGTGGATTTTAATCTCCTGCCAGCGGCTCAGAGAGAGGGTACTGGAGAGGTTCAGCATGGCACTGGGTCTCAGTCATGTCTTGTTAGTTTATAATTATTATTTATGCAAAATATTATGTTTCGTCATAGGTATAACTCCTCCAGCTCAGTGGGATGCGCTTGTTGAGCGGAGGGGTTGAGGCAGCGTGTGGTGGAGGTGTGAGTGGGTTGATGCCAGAGCGCGTACTCTCTCCGATCGTATCCCTCCACCACGCGCCATGCGTCTGTCTGTCTTTTTCCCCTGAATAGAGGATGTTAGGAGATAAAATCTGGCTAGATAAGCAATTACCAAAGCTACCGAGAGAGCAAAGCTCCTGGTCTCAAGGTCCTGCTGATAGGGCTTCCACTGTAATGCTGAATTATTAAGAGTTCCAGGAACTCGTTAGCACGCCGTTTAGGGAGATTGTGTGGGTGCCATGGGGGGGACTTTGGAACAGACGTGGACGGGGGGTTGAGGGAGCACACGTCTGCTGTAATCGGAGGAAAGGGCGTGCATGCTGGAATGGCGGTTCCTGCGAACTCCAGAGAACCTACGCTGCCTGTCTGAGGGCAGGGGGATTGATGATTGCTCTTAGGGCAGCCGAGACTCCACACCCTCCAAGAGAAATGAATCGGTGATAACGAGGCGTTCAGTGATTAGAGGTGCACATGCAGGAAGAGGAGTCTGGGACAGTGTGCTGTCTGTCTGGTGCCCAGGCTGGAGATCTCCAAGAGTGTGTGGGCAATCTCATTAAATTACATTACGTTACATTATATTCATTCAGCAGACGCTCTTATCCAGAGCGACTTCCATCACAAGAGAACAGAAGTGTATTGATTCAAGTTGAATGACCAGCAGCGTCAGACCAGGCTAACAGCACTCCCAGACCAGTGAGAGTGAGTATAACACTACTCAAGCCCTACCTCAAGTTAACTTGTGCAACCCGACTAGAGAGTCCCTAGATCACAGAATCCAAAACACATTGTGATACTACACACATCTCCCGGCCAGGGCAGACGGAGTGTAGGGATCAGGGTGTATGTTAGAACTAGGTCTCAGGTTCTGTAAGGTTTGTTCACTTAGCAACTGAAGTTTCATGGCTGTTTTCTTCTGCAGTTCTACCGGTACTGCATGCTAGCACAGGGATGCAAGGTTGTATATGAAGATGTAATGATGAAGGCGCTGCCGCAAAGCGTGGTTTGGGTTTATAGCAGCTAGGGGTTGCTTTTGGAGCAGGTGGCCCCTGTACAAACATGGCTGGGTGCACTTTAACTGGACAGACACAGGTACACTCGGACAGCACATGCTCGGAGTTGCCAAATAGTATTTAAGGTCTTGTTAGCCAGGGAGCTTTTCTTGATGTTATCAAGAGGAATACATTTATTTTAGTTACATAATAAATAAACACTGGGCAGTTAAGAAGTACTGTAATTACTGTTAAGTTGCCCTAAAAATACCAGGTCATCTGAAGAGTGGGGAACTTGCAGACTGGCACAGGCTAGGTGCAGGCTAGAGAAATGCATTGAGGGGAGGTGTCCACTATAGCTACCTGAAACCAGGTACAAGAAAGCAGGAGAAAAGGTCCTCAGAAAGGGATTCTGTTTCTCATTGTTTCATTGGCTGTATCTCTGTTTCTCCACGTTGTCTCTCTTCTCTGAGGGGAGTGTGAGGGGAGTGGGGTTCAAACCCATCTCCTGCTGGTACCCGATTGTGTGGATTTTAAATGACTGTGGTACGGGGCTTATAAAACTGAAATCATAATACCAACTTTAAAAAAACCATAAACACCGAGCCAAAACAGAGCCAGCAGGACTGCGTTTGAGTTCATTTATGTGGCAGAGTTCAGAGCAGCCATGAACATTTTTTCTTGTCTGAGAGAGTGAGAGATATTTGTGTGTATCTGTGTGTATGAAAGAGAGAGTGAAAGAGAAAATGTGTGTGTCTAGGTGAGAGGGATTAATACATGTGTGTGTGTGTGTGTGTGTGCGTGCATGCGTGTGTGAGAGCGAGAGCAAGAGTGAGAGGGAGTGTGTGTGTGTGTGTGCGTCTGTGTGAGAGGGAGTGTGTGTGTGATTATTTGTTTGTGTGAGTGAGAGGGAGTGTGAGTGAGTGAGTGAGTGAGTGAGTGAGTGAGTGAGTGAGAGGGAGTGTGAGTGAGTGAGTGAGTGAGTGAGTGAGAGGGAGTGTGTGTGTGATTATTTGTTTGTGTGAGTGAGAGGGAGTGTATGTGTGTGCGTCTGTGTGAGAGGGAGTGTGTGTGTGATTATTTGTTTGTGTGAGTGAGAGGGAGTGTGTGTGCAAATGAATATCCCATTGGTTGTTTTTCCTTGCCTATGAGAGTAAGAGTGAAAGTGAGAGAAAGACAGTGTGTGTCTTTAAAAAAGAGACTGTAAGAGTATGTGACTGTAAGGGTGAAAGTATGTGTGTGTGTGTGTGTGTGTGTGTGTGAGAGAGAGAGAGAGAGGGAGAGAGAGGGACAGAGAGAATGATTTATTGAGGTTATTGCAGTATAAATGCAAGGACTGACTGTACACTACAGTACATTAACACTGCACTGAGAGAGAGGTTAATACAGTATATACACACTGACTGACGGGACACAACAGTGCATTAACACTGCACTGAGAGAGAGAGGTGTGTGTGTGAGAGAGAGAGAGAGAGAGAGAGAGAGAGAGTGGTTTGTGGTTTAGATGCACACACCCACTCTGCTTTTCTGACTTACACTGGTCTCATTGATTCAGTCCTCCTCAGGAACTGACACAAACACACACACGCACACACACACACAGACAGCGTCCCTCACACACTCTGCCCTGCACCTGGCTTTCCTCCTCTGGCTCCTGCTGTGTCCAGCCTTCGGACCATGGTTCTGTATCACCGCGAGTTCGAGAAGGCGGGCCGGTCCGCCGGGCTGCAGGTCTGGCGGATCGAGAGCATGGAACTGGTGCCCATCCCGGACGCCCTGCACGGCAGCTTCTACGTGGGCGACGCCTACCTGATCCTACACACCGCCAAGCAGAAGGACGCCTGCTTCTACAACCTGCACTTCTGGCTGGGTGAGTGAGCTGCCCCTCCACACGGGGCCGTCAGGGGGGTTTACCCGCCCGAAACCAAACCCCCTGCACAGCTGCGTGCAAACACATGTGGTGTTACATGTGGTGTTACATATGTAAGAAATTAGGGAGTTTTAATGTGGAGACACGGAGATTGTTGACACAATAGCATTGACATGGTGCTGTAAATTAGCTAGCCAGCTTTAGCAATCTCTTCTGAAGGGATCAACACTGCCTGCCATGGCAAGTTTGTGTAGGCAACAGTTTTAAATTGACATCCAAAGGGATTATAATGATATAGATTGCATAGATATTCATGTCTTTTTTTAAGGAAGCTCAGACCCTTTGTAATATAGCAATTGCCAGGGGTACATTAGCTCGTTTTGTTCTCGTTAGACGCTAATAAAAAATATGTATGGCACATGGACTATGGTAAAGGGTAAAGTCTGTCCATGTCACTTACTCACAATGTTTGGACATACATGCATATATTTCACAAATGCTCAAGATTTGAAGATGCCAACACTAGTGGGCCACACAGATAATCTCAGATGTCTGTTGGTGCAGAAAGAGCACAGGGACTTTGCTGGGTGATGGCATTCATTGTGTCATGAAGTAAAACTAATGCTACCAACAAGCTGCTAATAATACAACCAGCTGTTCGGCTTGTCTCACAGCAGCAACCTCTGCAGTTGTAGAAGCACTGAAGTGATATGAATGTAGTCCTCTGATACATTCCCACACAACCAATAGCTATTTTTCACACTAATAAGTCCCACAGTGCACCACAGTGTGGTGGGTGCCCATTGGAGGATAGTGACCTGCACCAACAGGTGCCTGAGTACCCGCAGGGTGCCTGAGAGCAGAGAGACCAGAAAACCATGGCAACATACCCACACCTAATCAATGAAGCCAGTTTATTCCACAGCTGTGAGCTTCTGGACATTGTCAGCTGATGGCTCCACCATTTCAAAACCAGGGCTCAGGCTGTTCTTGGGTCAAGCACCTTGCTGAGCCTCTCGGAAGCCCAGCGATTGGCTCATTACCATGATTACACAAACTAACGTCTCTACTGTGGACACACACAGATTATATCTAACTCTTTACACTTCTTTCAACATACCATTGCATGGCAGAAACACACATGTGATGTCCAGTGAAACTTGAAAGGTGTATAACAAGACGATTCAAAAGAAGAATCAGTTGACTGCTTGCTATTTCTGGTACTGAAAAATCCATAGTACTTGGATGTTGCCTTGTCCTCACTCTTATCAATAATTAAATGTCTGAGGTTGAAGAGTGTGACGTGCTTCTGTCTCATATCATTCTGCAAGAGCTTTGGCTTTTTTTTATCAATTCCAATACATGCTGCTATCCACAAAGTTAGAATAACACCGTGCAGCGCAAGGTGTGAGAATATGCAAGCACTGCAGTGCAACTGCATGGCGTCGTCCAAGAGACCTGTCTGCAGGACATCCACTAAAACAGTACGTGACACATCAAGCCAGGCTCTAAGAATGCAAAGATCAAATGGCGTGATGGCGTGAACCTAATTTACAAATAATGAAGATGTTATTCTGCAAAAGACCTCTGTTGGTTTTCACACTGATAGAAATTGAATTGAAGCTGAAGTTACATTTATATCACTTTTTTTTTTCGTTTAACAGGCACTCTTATACAGAGCAGATTGCAAAGCAAGTTGAATTGAATCGTGAACTTGTTATGTGAGGCTATTACGTGGGTCTGTTAGGATGAGAAAACTCTTTACACAAGGACCATTTATTGGCCTAGAAGAGGACTCTATTTCTGCCTCTCAAGGACATGTTGCAACCATTGTTTGACTGCCCCTGAATTCTAATGAAATCTAATGGTTTTTATTTCTCTTAGAAAACTGGAGGTGAAGGTGCAGTCAAAGACAGATTCATTGTGTAGTTATAACTACACCAAGACTCTTTAACTTCTCTAACTGTAATGTGTTACTGATATTGCACCATAGACTGAAACACATGGAAAACATGCATTTCACTTCCATCTTTACCTGTCCTGTACTTGTGTCAGTAACTCTGCCTTTAATTGCACCTTAACTATATCTCCTCCCGTATTTATACTTGTAACTATACTTGTATCTGTGTGTACAACTTTACCTCTAACCGTAACTGTAGTTACACCTGTCCCCGTAGCTTCACCTATAGCTCTAACTGTAGCTGAATGTGTACCTGTACCTGTTACCTGTGCAGGTAAGGAGTGCAGCCAGGATGAGAGCACCTCGGCGGCCATCTTTGCTGTGCAGCTGGATGACTACCTGAAGGGAAAGCCAGTGCAGTACCGCGAGCTGCAGGGCTTTGAGTCGGCCACCTTCTCCAGCTACTTCAAAGCAGGAATCACTTACAAAGTACAGTGCCTCTATTAACCCTGTGTGTGCCTCTTACCATGCACCCCAAAGGCCTTACATCCCTGAGCCCGCAGAGGACTGTCTAGCTGCCCTGCTTCAGATACAGCACCAGACTCCTGCTTACTGTCTTGCACAGAGCATGCCACTCAAACATTTAACTTTTTAAAAAGAGGTTAAGGTCAAAAAGGTTAAAAAAGGGTAAATGGTCAAATCCAATCTTTTGCTCTGTGGATGTATGAAAATAACAAATTTGGAATTGATGCAAAAAAAAAAACCCAACTCCATTCCAACAGCTGAAGAGATGTGTGTGATATTTAATCTTTAACATCTTTTGATTGGTTAATACATTAGTAGTTATAAATAATGTCAGCGTGCACTGTTATAATGATAAAATTAATAATGATTATTACTGATATTATTAATTGTTCTGAAACATGCCTCTGCTGCTGATCAGGAAATGCATCTTCTTCTATTTTTGTCTTTTTATAACTGTCATTTCGAGTGCACTCTCTGTTTTATTGCCCACGAATGCTCACCACATTCTTTCCCAGTTGCAAAGTTTTTGGCAGAACTAAATTTGGGTCAAAGACGTGCTCTGTTCATCCCACAGAGGAAATGTTTCACAACCAGAAAGTACAGTATTTAGTTAATCTTCTCTTTGATTAAATACATATATATTTACATAAACAATCTTTTAACATAAGTGTTTAGCCCCCCCCCCCCCCCCCCCCTTTTACGG
This sequence comes from Megalops cyprinoides, assembly GCF_013368585.1. Lineage (NCBI taxonomy): Eukaryota > Metazoa > Chordata > Actinopteri > Elopiformes > Megalopidae > Megalops > Megalops cyprinoides. The sequence continues at coordinate 2,197,395 of NC_050603.1, forward strand.
TCAAAATATTACATATTTTAGCCATGTAGAATGTTCTTCTGGTTGGGGTTTGTGAGAAGCTTGGCAGGAGCCTAGCAGTGCAGGCCGTGACTGGGACGAGGGAGCGGGATGGAGAGAGAAGCTCTTTTTCCAGAGAAATATTGAGAGAGAGGGATGAAAACCAGCTCTATCCCTTCTGCTCCCCAGGCTGGGGGTGTGGCGTCCGGGTTTCACCACGTGGTCACCAACGACCTGACCGCTCAGCGGCTCTTCCACATCAAGGGCCGCAGGGTGGTGAGGGCCATGGAGGTGCCCCTCAACTGGGCCAGCTTCAACAGGGGCGACTGCTTCATCGTGGACCTCGGAGAAGTAAGGCCCCATCTCTCTACTCCCATCAGACTACAAAATGGCTCCCGCATTGTTTGCAGGCTTTACAGATTGTGAGGGATTTGGTGCTGTCGAGTGCTTGTTTGCAAGACCCCTTCTAATAGGCTCATAGCTTCAAGAGTGAAAAAAGAGACAGCATCTGTCATTCAGGGATCACTGATGCGTTTCCGTTTCAAGATTGCACATCAGTTTGCTTTTTTTTGAAGATATATGCAAATATGATAATACAAGAATAGTGTTACCCACACAGACATAACCACACAGTGAATATGCAGTTTCCAAGAGCCTTATCATATTTACTCTGAATTTTTTTCAGAATTTCCTGAGGTATTACAGCTGCTGCAAGACAAGTTTCTAATAGTCACTGAAGCCAGATAAAGATCTAGACCTAGTCCCTTCCTGAAAACAATTTCAATTTCAACAAGGACAAATTCAATTTTTTCAGTATTTTGCATATCAACAAAAATAAGTATTAACATTATTAGAAATGTGATGAATTACCTTTTACCACAAATTGTCTTGACCGTCTATGCTTTTCACCAGAGTTTGGAATCATCGGTTATACACTGACTGATTACACTCTATGCTTGTGTGGAGGTTCTGAAGCGAGCCGGGCAAGATGCTCTGAGACTCAGCCCAACAGCTGCGTTTCACACTACAAGTCCCACAGTGCACCACAGCAGGGCGCATGCCGATTGGAGGATGGGCAGATCCCCACTGATGTCACAGAGGGCCACCTCAGGAGCCATTAGAGGGCACCAACGTGGGGAGATGTGGGAACCCTGTGGACACACCCAGCACTACAACTGCTGGAACATTACATTACTGACATTTAGCAGATGCTCTTATCCAGAGCGACTTACATCGGTTACAGTTTTTTTTACATTTTGTTATCCATTTATACAGCTGGATATTTACTGAGGCAATTGTGGGTTAAGTACCTTACCCATGGGTACAGCAGCAGTACCCCAGCAGGGAATTGAACCAGCAACCTTTCAGTTATGAGCCCTGCTCCTTTACCACCATGCTCCCCTGCCACCTTGTCAGTGTACAAAGCAGCTTTGTTCTGCTTCTGTTGGCTGATGACACGGTTGGGATCAAACCCAGTGCTGCCTGTAGGCTGTTCTGAGTGTCCTGCTCTTTCAGGAAGCCACAGGTTACTGCCCTTCTCTCTGTGTCTCCAGGTGATCTATCAGTGGTGCGGCTCCAAGTGTAACAAGTTCGAGAGGGTGAAGGCCACCCAAGTAGCAGTTGGTATCCGTGACAACGAGAGGAGTGGGAGGGCGCAGCTGATTGTGGTGGAGGAAGGACATGAGCCAACCAAAATGACAACGGTGACAAGCAGAATCCTATGACAAAACGCACATTTGTAGGGTTACTCTATTCTGCGTTTATAATGGGAAATATCTCATCTGTGTGCTTCTGAGAGTTTGTGATCACGGCTGGAACTCATGGATGGAGCTACTTGGGGAACTTCTAATTATTTTATTTTTATTTATCCTTTATTTTAACATTATTGGCCAAGCAGCAGTATCAAACAATTATAACACACACATTGTATTTTACAATACAACGTAAAAGTGTACAGTACAAACATGGAGAGCATAACATTCAGGATATACACAGTTAGAAACAGGAGCATTCCTTGGGTAACAGTATTGTGGATTAAGCTTTCAAGTTTAATAAGGCAACATAGTATCCATTTTAACTGTTTTTGCAACATATTCCACAAGTGGAATATACACTCTAATTAAAAGCCAGTTTTCCAACTTCTGAACATGGAAGAGATATTCAAAAATGTCTCTCAATTGAAATGCAGGTTAGTAATTGTTACATTAATTGTTATTGTTCCAACATAAGTGAGTTCAGAGGTCTGAGGTCAGAGGTCAGACAGAAGTTAACCAAAAAGAGGCTGATAAATACAATCTAGCAGTGTTCCAATCTACCACAATGTACCAGTGAGTCAGTCTGTGGTTTTTTATGTGGTTAAACTGTGTCTCTGATAAAGCATACTTGTTCTGTGGTCCTTTACTGCCCACAGTCTCAGCTTTCACATGGCTGCTATTCCTCTGGTATTTGACAGTAAACCTCCCAATAAAGTCCCTTTACTTTGTTTCATTTTAAAATAACAGAGTGCAATCTGCATGATATTTTAGTAAATGTTTTCAGTCTCATAGAGGATTTTCTCTGTGTCTTTTGCCCTGTCGGGGCTGTAGGTTCTTGGGGAAAAGCCAGACCTTCCGGAAGGGGACGACAATGATGATGCAACAGCTGACATCTCCAACAGGAAAATCGCCAAACTCTACATGGTATGGAGGCCACAGGAGCACACATGTACACACGCACACACATCAGTGCACGGACACACACATGCACGCACACGCACACACACATACAAGCACACACAGCACACACACACTTTCACCCTTACAGTCACATACCCTTAAAGTCTCTTTCTTACAGACACACACACCCTCAGGCACGTCTTCACCCATAAAGATGTCCAGTGCAGAATATGGTTGTTGTTCCTGCAGGTGTCGGACGCATCGGGGAGCATGCAGGTGTCCCTGGTGTCGGAGGAGAACCCCTTCTCCCAGAGTCAGCTGCTGTCGGAGGAGTGCTTCATCCTGGACCACGGCAAAAGCAAGATCATCTTCGTCTGGAAAGGTGAGCCAACCGTCTTCCTCCACTGCGACGTCAGCAAGATGGCCGCTGCCTATCCAGCATCAATACTTCAGACACACATCACATGACTCATCCACACCACGTACTCTCTCAGTTATTGTGTCACCTCCATCCTTCCTGTGCCACGCCCATGTCCTTCCCCACAGGCCACAAAGCGAACCCCAGCGAGAGGAAGGAGGCGATGAAGACTGCAGAGGGCTTCATCAAGCAGATGGGCTACCCGCCCAACACCCAGGTTCTGTCTGCCACAGCTTACATTTACGTTACATTACTGTCATTTAGCAGATTCTCTTTTCCAGAGCGACTTACAACTTGCAATTTTACCCATTTGCACAGCTGGATATTCACTGAGACGATTGTGGGTTAATTACCCTGCCCGAGGGCACAACAGCAGTGTCCCAGGAGGGAATCAAACCAAGCAACCTTCTGGTTACAAGCCCTGTGCCTTACCGCTATGCTACACTTCAGCCTAATGGCTAATGATAACATTACTCACCTCAACTTACTGATTACTCAGCTCAAACCGGACAACTGTGCCTCAGGTTCCTCATGGGCTCTAAAGCAGCTGCCTTTTTCCTGTAACCATCACTCGTGCTTTAAAAACCCTGGTCAATCCTGTACTTGAGGCAGTTCTATGAGGTGATAAAACTCCAGGGAAAATGTTTGGCTGAACGCCATTCAGAAACAAAGCCGGGGAAAAGTCAGTGGCTTCATGTGTGCTTGGTATGGCTAAGGTTTCAGAAATCATCTGCTTACTCTTACTCACTCCTCAGTGAATTAATGAGCAGGTCTGAAGGCCTTTGTTCCTCTCATTTACCTGCAGATCCAGGTTCTGCCAGAGGGGGGCGAAACTCCCATCTTCAAGCAGTTCTTCAGAGACTGGAAGGACAAGGACCAGAGCGAGGGACTGGGGAAGGTCTATGTCACCGAGAGAATCGCCAAAATCCAGCAGGTGGAGTTCGACGCCTCCAAGCTTCACGAGTGTCAGCACATGGCGGCTCAGTACAACATGGTGGACGACGGGACGGGGAAAACAGAGGTGAACGCGAGCATCCCGCATGCGCTGAGCACACAGGCTGCGCTCCAAAACGAAAACGTACATGTCTGAAAAACGTACAAACCACATTTGGGAATCATATGGGCCGCATCTGGAGAGCATGCAAACCACACCCGCACAGCAGAAATGTACCTTATCTGACCTGCCTGAACGCCTCTTGAGACACACCAACGTTTCCTGAGTTCCAGCTGGTGTCTGTCTGCTGCAGGTCTGGAGAGTGGAGAGCAGTGGCCGCATTCCGGTCGACCCCGGCACGTACGGTCAGTTCTATGGCGGAGACTGTTACATCATCCTGTACACCTACACCAAGGGGCAGATCATCTACACCTGGTGAGTCTAACGCACGTCTCTCACTTCAGACTGAGGGAGCAAGAGGAGTTTTTTTTTTTTTTTTTTTTTTACAACTTCCTTTAATTTACAAGTCAATTCACACTGATAACATCATGTAGAATTACAGTTTATAACATACATCTATTAAATTAGATATTCAGAAAATGCAATAGGCATACTTACATCATACTCTTGACTGTACTATGTAACAATATTAATCTCAACTTCCTGTGTGGCTAGAAGGGGGTGAGTCACCCAAAAAGCACGGAACACGGAATGCACCATGTGAAGCAGGTGCATTTGCAGTTATTTCATATTACGGTAGTCCATGGCTCCCAATACTGAATATTCACATAGCTGCCCTCTGATTTTCTTTCCCAATAACTGAATGAAACCCCACTTATTTCTGCATTTCAGCTTCTTAGGCCCAACTTCATGAATTGGGGATGGGATAGAATAAAACCCCTGATCTTTTCAGATTTGTTGACAAATATTTAAATACTGATGCAAGGAATTGAATAGTGATCTCACAATCAAATATGTTCAGTCTCATTCCATTGACCAAGAGACAAAAAATTCCATAATTCAGTCTCTCTCATAAGAACATCTTGGTTGAACTTTCTCCTTTTGAGGGAGATTTTCTGAAGGTCTGTGTGTTGGCTGATATTTAAATCAGAATGCAGTTATTTTTAAGCGCATCACGAGTCCCCTGCCAGTTCACGCTCTCAGACGCCGTCGAGCATGACTTGTTTGGCAGCTGCAGAGACAGCTCAGCAGAAGAACGAGTCGCACCTTCACCACCAGCTGAAGCAGAGCACTCATGAGCGCTGCGATGGGGGAGACTCCACCCACACAGTTCACGGCTGAACGCTGAAGCGTTATAATCTCTCAGGGGATGGCAGCACGTCTTTGGCCATACATGTGCTCAGTGTCTGCAGCTCCCAGAATCTTGTCAGAAACAGTTTACACAGCAGAAGTAAAATACAGTACATGTTTCCTGACTGCGTGATCGCATTCTTTGTTCAATGAGGCTTGTATCCCAAGCGATGTTTTCACTTCCTATATTTATCGTAGGCCTTACTGTCACCTTGTTTCACTTCCTGTTTTCGTGATAGCCCTTACCATTTCTTAATCTCAATTTCCTGTTTACTTCGAAGTTTTCTCTGGTAGGTTGAATTGCTCCTTACTTCCCATTTCCTTTTGTAGGTCTTGCTGACACACAGCCTTCATGTCCTGTTTCCCTAAAAGGCCCTTACCAACTTCCCATCTTCACTTCCTGTTTATTTCCCATTTCCGTAGTAACCCTTGCTGACTTTCCATCTTCACTTCCCGTTTCTATAGTAACCTTTGCTGGCTTCCCATCTTGACTTCCTTTTTTCATGGTGTCTTTACTTCCTGTTTTCATGGTGTCTTGACTTCCTGTTTTCGTGGTGTCTTGACTTCCTGTTTTCGTGGTGTCTTTACTTCCTGTTTTCATGGTGTCTTGACTTCCTGTTTCCATGATCCTTCCTATCTGCAGGCAGGGCTCCAGCTCCTCAAGGGATGAGCTCACCGCCTCGGCCTTCCTCACAGTGCAGCTGGACCACTCACTCGGGGGCTGTGCTGTTCAGGTGAGGCATTTAGGCTTTGCGTGATTCAATTTTAATAGCAGAAATCATACATTCAAAAGTGGACTCTCTTTAAGCCTTCTAAAGGATTCTAGCCTAAAGAAATAATGATGAGACAGAAGGCCTGAATAAGTTACATGTTCCAGATCAGGGCCTCTGATATAAGCCTAATGTTCCTGACATCACATTATTGTCATTTACGAAATGCTCTTATCCAGAGCGACTTATATAGGCTACAATTTTTACATGTTATCCATTTATACAGCCAGATATTTCCAGTGCCTCAGTGGGGAATTGAACCAGCAACCTTTTGGGTATGAGCCCTGCTCCTTACCGCTATGTCACACTGCTGCCTCGCTGATCAGCAGGCAACTTTCAGACAAGTCACTCATAGAGGCCAGACAGGCTACAGAGAGGGCGCCGTGCACAGAGGATACAGTGATAGACGTCTGGTCTTCCATAAAGAGACCATTCATTTCGCCTACCGCTCCACCTACGCCAGCACTCCCCTTCTCAGCTGCCTTCTCCCCACGGCTTTGATGCTTCGCTGACTCATAATCTCCACCGCCCTTGCTCACTGCCTCTCCCCGAAAGCCTCGCTCATGTCTGTGGCCTGAGAGGACCCCCGCTGCTGTTCCCTCACCTGCCGTTTCCACAGGACAGTAAACAAGCTCCACGCTCGGCTAACTTAATGCCGTTTAAACGGCTGTTCCTCCGCCCTGCTTCCCCACCACAGACAGGAATAGAAACGAGTTTCTCTTTTTTCCGTCAAATGGAGCGAGGTAATCTGGAAGCAGGCCAGCGGTGTGGCTGAGTGCTGAGGAGGCTGTCAGGGTGCCTAATATGAATTGCTCCAGGTATGAGCAACAGGCAATAACTGCTAAAAAAGTAGCCCCTGGTCAGGTACTAGCAGCTGGCTATCTCAGTGAAAGGAAACCCATTCCAGGTAGAATTTAAGAGCCCTCGGCATGGCTTGGCATGCATGTGTACCTGGCCAGCAGGTGAGTGCAGAATATGCTCCAGCGAGAATAAAGTAAACACCTGTTTCACGGTGAATGTTGTCTCTGCCTGGCTGTATGTGCTCATGGTTCATGTCATCAGTTTGACCAGCTAGATCAGTTCCATTTGCGGGAGATGGCACAAATTCGCTTGAAGAAACTATGGAATTGGCCTTTTAGAAGCAGTTTTCCTGTTAGGCGTTGTAGTTGTGTAAGCACTGTCTGCTTTCTCTCAGTGCTTTGGGAGCTACAGTAGAGAGTTATCACACTAATGTCAGCACACGTCTGCATTTGCTGGTCTTGTGATTCCTGTCAAGTGAATGAGCTGGACATTTACACGAGTCGAAGTGTTCGCGTGTCTGTTTGGAAATTTTCCATAGGCATGACAGCACCTGTGGCTTTATAGGTTTGACTGTCTGAGGTGATGAGACATCAGAGCATGTGAGGATTTGATGTTATTTATCTCCTGGTACACGGGACTGAAAATGAACAAGAAGTGATTGTGTCTTCAATGGCCACACACCGCCACCTGGTGGCTGTCTGTGGTGAAACTCTCAGTTTAGTGAAAACGATGCATTTACACCCAGGCAGTCATTTGCTCAAGCCGCGTACTAGTGAACCGTCTTTTAAGGCCAGATAACGGGCTTCATTGGGGTTAAAGCTCATTTCCCTAGTTCCACTGAATTGTAGGAAAGTATTTTTATTACACACTAAGCCAACCGAAGCCCCGCCCACATTGTGTTCTATCCCAGGTCAGAGTGTCCCAGGGCAAGGAGCCGCCCCACCTGCTGAGCCTCTTCAAAGCCAAGCCCCTCATTGTGTTCAAGAATGGGACGTCCCGCTCCGGGGGGCAGGCCTCCACCCCCCAGACACGCCTCTTCCAAGTGCGCCGAAACCTGGGGAGCATCACGCGGATCGCTGAGGTGGGGGGGGGGGCGGACGCAGACAGGGAGAGAGAGAGGGGGGGGGGGGGGGGGAGAGAGAGGGGGGGGGGGGGAGAGAGAGAGAGAGAGAGAGAGAGAGAGAGAGAGAGAGAGAGAGAGAGAGAGAGAGAGAGAGAGAGAGAGAGAGAGGAGGGGAAGGAGGGAGAGGGAGGGAGAAAGAAAAAGGGGAAGAAAAAGAAGATAAGGGGGAGGGGAAAAGATGGATGGAGAAAGGGGAGAAAGAAAGAGAGAGGGGAAGACGGGGGAGAAAGGGAGAATGACAGGTTGCGAGAGAGACAGAGGAAAGCCTATGCAGGCGTCTTTCTTATACTGACTGTACTGTGGAATCCCCACTGAAACACCTGAGTCCCTGGTGATGTGTGATACCTGCCAGGTGGAGGCCGAGGCTCCCAACCTGAACTGTAACGACGCCTACCTGCTGAAGCTGCCCGAGGGGAAGGGCTACCTGTGGGTGGGCAAGGGAGCCAGTGAGGAGGAGGTGCAGGGGGCGGAGTACATCAGCCAGGTGCTGCACTGCTCGGCCAATAAGATTGCTGAGGGGGAGGAGCCAGGTGAGCGCCAGGATCTGCACTGCACCCGCAACCTGCACACGCGGGTATCTACACCCCCAACATCATGTGTCATAAAGATGAGGGATAAATATTGTTATGTGATAAAGATGATTGTGATAAAGATTGCTGTGTTATAAAGATTGTTGTCTTATAATATATATAATATATAATATATATGTATTAAAAAGTTATGTACATTTATTCATTTGGCAGACGCCTTTATCCAAAGCAACTTACAAGTGAGGTACAATACAACACAAGAAAAAACCATACAGAGTCAACAGTAAAGATTGTTACGTGATGAAGATTGTTACGTGATAAAGACGATGTCCTCCCTGGAGTGGAGCAATGCTTACAGGTGCAGTTGCATATGTTTTTGTCAGCTGAATTCTGGGCTGCTCTCGGCGGGAAGAAGGAGTATCAGACATCTACACGTCTGGAGAGTAAGACCATCAGCCACCCGCCTCGGCTGTTCGCCTGCTCCAACAAGACCGGTCGCTTCACTGTGAGTGCCAAACGGCAAACACCACAGTGTTTCATAGGCACATCCTCACTCTCTACCCCAAGCAGAGCTCACAATAGTGTCATAGATCATGAGAATGCATTGCATTCTACTGATAATAACACTAATGTTCACAGTTAGAGCATTGAAGGCCTGCCATCCTGCTGCATCCTCATTAGAATATGAAGCAGATGAACTAAATTAGGGCATTCTGAGATGTTTTTGCTTTCCAAAACACACTTAATTATTCCTTCAGTACGGGGCACATATTAAATGTGACTTAAGTTAAATATACGAAATATACTACAAGGAGTTTTCCCACTAAGAATCCATTTTGCTAATCAGTAATGCCACATTTGTTGGGTCCAGCCTACCTGGTAGGTGATAAAGAAAACTGAATGCAGTAGCAGGTGTTTTCTATGAATGCAGGTTGAGGAAGTGCCTGGAGAATTCACGCAGGATGATCTGGCTGAAGACGATGTGATGTTATTGGACGCCTGGGATCAGGTGAGACCAATGGGATCGCAGAGATGTGAATGTCCCCATACTGAGGCAATATGAGAAAATAAAACCCTGGGAAAGTTTTTGACTGGACATTCCAAACCTTTTGAAAGTAGAGTAGTATGGGCCATTGCCATGGGGGGTGTGAAGAAAACATCCTCCCTAACTTGGAGCTGATCTTCAAATGCATACTTACTTTTTCCTCAGAAATCTTTTCAAATAAACTGGAAGCTCCAGGTAGATCTCAAGATTAAATGATTCTTGTAGAGTAAACCGTGAGTCTGTTTTTCCTGAAAACCATCTTAGGCACAGTTTAAAATTCATTACTGTCATTGGATGAACTTCACATCAGATGTAATGTTTCATGGCTAGGTGTTTATCTGGATTGGAAAGGATGCAAATGAAGTTGAGAAGACAGAGTCAGTGAAATCAGGTATGTAAGGAGAGAGGAAGGATGTCATTGGTCAGGTAATTTCCAATATACAATACCTGAGTTTTAGATTCACCCTTAGGCTGCAGATGTCTATGACTGCCTTTGAACTGTCATCATAAATACAGGGGGCCCTCAATCAAAGTGAGAGCAGCTGAATTTTGGAATTTTGGATTTCTTGAAATACTGATTCAAGAAATCCATTTTGAAGCATTTTGAAGGATTTCTAACAGCTAAAACAAGACTTTTCAGAAAATGTGTAGTCAACACTTTAAAACAATAAAAGTGTAGGTAACCATTTATGTTGTAGTGAGCTTCATGGGTATTACCACAGTGCCCTCTTGTGTTAGAATTACGAATACAGACTCAACACAGTGACGCCTGCAAGTCTCACAGTTTTCATGTACAATATTTTTTCTTATGAATTCTAATAGAATTAAAAATATCAACATACAATCTCCCTGTTTTTGGCTTTGATCTGTATGCACATGGATGGTGGCCGGTTTGCTTAATGAGGAATGTCGTACCGTTTTCAGCGAGGATGTACATCGAGACGGACCCGGCGGGGCGGGACGCGGAGACCCCGCTCGTGCTCGTGAAGCAGGGTCACGAGCCCCCCACCTTCACCGGCTGGTTCCTGGGCTGGGACGCCTCGCGCTGGGACAGCGACCCCGTCGCACGGGCGATGAAATCACTGCAGGTCCAGTGACATCCTGACCGGAGGAGCCTGGATTCCTGCTTTTTTCCCCAATGCTTTTTATATGCTTTTGAGTGCTATTCCCTATGTAAACTACTTGGGCTGGATTCAGCATAACGTGGTGAACGACCGCAAAGCTGTGATGACTGTAGTAGCTGTGATATTAAAAACTTTGGCTAGCTTCAATACTGTAATGTAATGTAATCTTCCCTTTTCTATTGCAGCCTGTTCTGATTACCCGAGTGCAGCTAATAGGAAATTATCACCTTCACTACAATGTACCACGTTATGCTGAATCTGATGCAATTTTTTTAAAACATTTTGTTACCATGTATGTTACAGAAATAGTGCTTTGCATACATCAGGAGCCCTATATTCATTTTTATCAGTATTATGTGTAGCTCTCCCAAAGTTTCAGGGAAAGGGTATGTTATCCAGTTTGCACTTTGATGTATTTTTATGTATAACCACAGCCTTCACAACTGAGAACAGAGCTCATTACAAGGCCGTTAACCTATGAAAAATGATGAATCACGTATCGCTCAATAAAATTAACACATCAGTGAAATGGCCGAGGGAAACGCCTGTCCTTTGAAATGATGGGTCTTTGAAAGAGTGGCTCCTAATGGGGGTGCTAAATGTGACATAATTCATATTCGGCTTTATTAGCATTTAAGAAAGATGTTCCTTCTTAGATCTGTGGGTCTGTCTAGCACCTTCTGTGAATGAAAGCTGAGCAAGAGGAACCTCAAAGCAACACTGAAGAGTAACAGTGTGGAGAGAAAGGGGGGGGGGGCGTGGTGTGGTGTGACAGCAGAGAGTACAGCCACAGGTTCACGCTCTGCCATCTCCTCCAGCCCAGCAGGTCTCTGTTATCTGGTTCAAACAGCACACCTCGTCATTACTCTTACCTGAGTCCAGGTACCCTCATACCTGTTTACAGACTTTATTTTCCATCTAAAATGTGCCACACTGTACATATTGGACATTCGTTCCCCCTCCCGCTGCGCAAAGGATTTAGGAAACTGACGCTCCATCTCTTCCCTTCTTTCTCTCATACACACACGCACACACACACACACACACACACACACACACAGGTCTCCAACCAGTTAAGGCATTTCCTTCTGTTCAGCTGAGAATCTTCTCTCTGCTCTGGTGGCCATTTTGTTAAGCACGTGTTTTAGCCTTGCCCTTCTATCCTCTAAGTTATTTAACAAATCAGCAACGTTAAAGCAACTGAGCAGAACATTCTTTAATCTTCAGTCTTTCAGAGTGTTTGTTAGATATCATGGAGGCAGATGGGAGAGGGAAGTCTAAGGGGATTACGCTGTTTTTGATATGACAGCTGAACTAAATATTCTGAGGGTTTCAAAAGGATCCAAAAACAGCCATTGAAATTACTTGCTGTGTTAATTTTCCCAGCCATGTGGGCATATTGTTTTTTTATTATTCAGGAGACATGTTAAAGGTGAAAATCACAGCAATGAACACCAGCATTTTGAAGTGCTTCTGGGATACTTCTGAAGTGGCTTTCAAAGAGAGCACATTCTTGACTCCTTCAAGCTCAGAAATCACGAATGCAGCCTTGCCACACGTCTGTGCCACGAGTCTCTTTCTGGTCAATGGCCGTTCTTGCAATGTTTAAAACGCCTTTTTATTAAAATTCTGAAAAGGGATGAGTGGAATTGTTAATGGCAAAAATTATACTCTCTCACACATATATTCGTTACAATGCTGTTAGTGTTTCCATTGGAAAAAATTGCTTTATGACAATTTGCTTGTTTGTCAACTTACATCGAGGACGCAGGACCCTGTGTCAACATTTTATTCACTTCTGCCGTTTCACCACGAGATGGCGACACGGTGAAGGCTAAAACTCAAAATATCCACCGGCCTCTGAAGAGCTGTGTAAAACGAATTGCTATCGGGGTTCACAGCTAGTAAACCTAAATCCTTTTACATTTTATGTACAGTCTGTACATTTTGAGTCTTTTTAGCCTTTACTTTGTATTAAATACAGATTTGATAATCACCAGGTAAACATAGTTGAGTCAGATGTAGATATTACACCATAGAATTATACCAAAGTACAATAATTTCGCAATCTTTGCAAACCATTTTTCCTCCACCTACCTCAACTCTAGTTGTATGGAATTCACAGGGAGTTATTATTCCTCATGAAGAGTTAACGTGCATGGAAAAACTCCACTATTTATAGTGGAGTTCGAGACCCTGGGATCCTTCAAGACCAAACTGGACACAGAGGCACACAAGATCACAGGTAAATTCAGTGCTGAGATGTATTAAATGTATTCTCTCCTTTGGTATGTATTATACTCATAGCTACTTGAATATTTAAACAGAAAACAGGTAATTGGGCGGGGAACTTGAAATTTTACATTTTCACTGATTTGATTACATTTCGTGTCATTGTCGACTGCGCCTAGAATAATAGGGAAAATATGTATATTGTCTTCATTAAATGTTTCTTCCGAGCCAAATCACGTGAACCCTTTGCGGAGGGGCACAGATTTAGCGTCTAGTGAGAAGTTATCCGGGTGTTTGCGACTTCTTGTGTGACAGGCACAGGTGGAGGTGTGTCGCAGAATAAAATGACTGGCGTGCTAGTACACCAATCATATCAGCCTGCTGGGGAACGCAGCCAATCAGCGGCCTCCGTCCTCTCGGGGTGGTTCTGTGGGGATGACTATGAGAGTTGGATCGCTTCATCTTTCAGTGCGGTTAGAGAGGTTCACGGCGAGGGTCGGCAGGGCGATCCGGGATCAAGTGAGCAGAGGATACTTCGCCTCGACCGCTACTTGACTTTCTACAGGCAACCGCATATATTGCATACCGTTTGCAATTCAGAGTAAGGTATGTTGTTGAACGATACATACATTTGATTTAGTCGGCTAACTTCCTAGCTCACAAACTGCAATTAAACAACTAGTCGATGTAACCAATGCCAACACACGTACAGTTAAGCTGTCATCGGTATTATTGGCAGAACATAACTAGCTAATGGTTGTGAAAAGCCATACGTAGAGAAGGTAATGAAAGAGAATGCTAATCTTTCTCTTTTCCATATCATCAACATGCTGTACTTAGCAGGCAGTCTAGTCTGTTCGGTAGCAAATAGGCTAATGTTGTTAGTGTTTTATTCATATAACCGTAGATGATACCACATTTGTGGTTACCCGTATACATGAAACTCTCCTTCTTGCCAGTAACACGGGCAAAAATATCCACTTAATCAGGGGTATTAGTTCAGAGCACGATCGCTGGTCTTGCTTTCACCTGGATGGACTGATTCTGGACGTCCATGATTATGACTGCATTCCAAAATATTTCCAAAAAATCCTGGGGCTGGGCAGCGCGTGCTTCAGGCAGATGCTCGTGAGCAAGTGCATTGCACGCTGCTGGCGCCTGCGGTCTCGCGTGCGGAATGTGTGTGAGGTTCAAGGCGGTGAAAACGGGCCGAGAGACGCGAATGGAAGGGTTCGCAGCCCTTTGCATGCCGATGTGTTTTGAAATTAGCGTGTGAAATCACTCGACATTGAGTCGTTGCATGGAAATGTCACTCCGCGCGCCCCGCTGTTTAATGTGGTATTGATCGCTGATGGCCCCCAAAGATACCCTACCGGTCTGAAGATGTAATGCTTTGATATGATAATGAGGGAGGGGTGTGTAGTGAGTGGGGGGGGGGGGGGGGGGGCATTAACTTAAATGAAAAGTCATTTTCGGTTGCAAGGCAGCTGTCTGTGTTTATTGGTTTTCCTTTATTCGGCAGCCCCATCATGTCTCTCTTTTTTTGTATGTGTTGTTAGGTTTGCGCTGCAGCCCTCGGGGGATTGAAGAGGCTTTGTGAATATTCGATGAAGCGGCGCTCCGTCTCCTGACGACGCCTCGCGCTCCCGCTCCCGCACAGCCCGCCGCGGTTTTTTTATTTCATTTTTTTGACAGGATGGGAAACGGATTATCCGACCAGCGCTCGCTTTTCCCCAGCCTCCTGCCCTTCCAGTCCCTGCACATCGTCATCCTCGGGCTGGACTGCGCCGGGAAGACCACCGTGCTCTACCGGCTGCGCTTCAACGAGTTCGTGAACACCGTCCCCACCAAGGGCTTCAACACGGAGAAGATAAAGGTGGCGCTGGGCGGCTCGCGGACGGCCACCTTCCACTTCTGGGACGTGGGCGGGCAGGAGAAGCTGCGGCCGCTGTGGCGCTCGTACACGCGCTGCGCGGACGGCCTGGTGTTCGTGGTGGACTCGGTGGACGCGGAGAGGATGGAGGAGGCGCGGACGGAGCTGCACAAGATCACGCGGCTCTCCGAGAACCACGGCGTGCCCGTGCTGGTGGTGGCCAACAAGCAGGACCTGCGCAACTCGCTGCCGCTGGCGGAGATTGAGGAGACGCTGGCGCTGGGCGAGCTGGGGGCGGCCACGCCCTGGCACCTGCAGCCGGCATGCGCCATCATCGGGGAGGGGCTGGACGAGGGCCTGCAGCGTCTGCACGACATGATCATGAAGCGCAGGAAGGCCCTGCGGCAGCAGCGGCAGCGGAGGAAGAGATGAGCCGCCCGGAGACGGAGAGCGAGAACGACAGAACGAGGGGGGGGGCTGTGTCACACACCACTGAAATAACCCCACACCCTGTGGAAGACTGAGCGGCCTTCTGACCTGGCCTGAAACACATGGATTGCAGTGCTGAGTTTTATCAGCAGGACGGAGTCATATCGGACACATGGGGAGCTGGAGATAGCCTGGCTGTTCCCCCCCTCGGACTGTAGGGGGCAGCATGCCTGGCGCAGAAATACAGGGGCAGGACTTTTTTAAACGAAGACAGTAGCACACGGATAACACGTGGTTGAACACCTGCAAAAGTGTCCCCTCAGAAAGGGGGTGTCCTGCAGTGTGGATATAGACCCCATTTTCTGTGCTCTCCAGGGGAGTTGTTCTGGGTATTAATTCTGCTGTTGGAAGTGGAGGACTTGGTGTATCTGTCAGTATGATATACAGCTGTTAGAGGACTGGACAAATGACAAAACCGAAGAATCACCAAAGGCCCAAGTGGAAACTATTTATATTGGACAGTGTTGATTTTTTTCTCTCTTCTTGTCCACATTAAATGGGTTGCATTACTCTATCAGGACAGGGGTGATGAAGGAACTTCACCTTCATGTTGGTTTGAGTCAGTGCCAGTCTGTCTCAATCCGGCCACCTTGGAGTTCTGTGTCCTTTTTGCACAAAGGTGGGGGGAGTGGGGGGGGGGTTGCTAAATTAGAATAAGCTAGGCTATTGTGTGGGAATTTAAAAGATTTTGAGATGTCAAAGAAATAACCAAAAATATTCAGTGGGGCAGAATGCACCATGTGAAAGGAAATGTCATTCACTATGACATTTGCGTGTGTTGAAAGGTGACTGGTTTCCAGAAATTACAAGCAAGCCCAATCCGGTCCCCCTTGACCAACACCGACGTCTTCGTCTGATTGGGCCCTCTGTTCATCCAATTGGGTGCTTCCTTGTTCAACGGAGACCCTCAGATGCACTTTAATTGTCCTATTCTCCTTTTGAATTCATGTGGGCAGATTTTATATGGGGTTTATGATAAAAACAGTGAAGTGTTGCTTCATTTGAAGCGTTTTTTGTATTCTGTTACCTGATACAGGTGTCTCCCTTTTGCTTATTGAGTGATTTTTTTGTCAGTCAGACAAATTGGTTACTCTTGAATAAAACAAAAGCTATACACAATTATGTGAAAGTGTCCTGTCTCTTTTCGTCCTGCGTTTCCTCTTGTGAATGAAATGCGTTTGCTTATCAGAGCAGCCTGGTATGTCTGAAACCCATTTGATAAAATATTCTAAAGAACTCCTCTCTCACCCGCCCTATTCAGCATACTGAAGACTAAGTCTCCAAAACTGGGGAGCTGAAGATTTTGGGGATGAAAAGAGCTTATTTTTTCCTAGAGAAATTTTCTTGGAAATGATTCATGTTTTACAGGCTGAAGAGGGGTCATGTGCTTGTCCAATGCAGCTGAGGTACTGAACAGGTGATTTTATAAAGGAAAGGATGCACAAACTCTCAGCTCCTCTTTATATTTTTATGACAAGGACAATGTTTCAGTTTGTACTGGATTGCCTTACCTCACCAGATGACCTGAGAAAGATCGAATATGGATCAGAGCATTATCCTTGTGAATAAATACATTAAGTGCAGCTAAGAGTGTGTAGACTTTTTTGTTTAACAATTTAACAGATCAGCTTGTCAGTACATGGTTGTCTGAAAGTCTATCGCAGTGACAGAAATCTCTCTGTAGCCAGTTCTGTTAAAAATGCAGGGCACTCGTCAGCTTGAGTTGTGAGATATGTTTTTTTGGTGTTTTTATGCTACACATTATAAATTCCTCTGCTGCCTGTGCTTGGAGGAGCAGCTTTGATGTCCTTGCAGTAAAGAAGCGTTTGAAGTGTTTTCTGTCTGCTTTGTGAGAGCAGCCTCTCGCTCTGGAGCTCCTGTGTGTCAGGTGACGTGCGGCTAGGGAGCAGGTGTGCCCGCTCTCTCAGGTGTGTGCTGCTGAAGGGTGCACTTTGCCCCTCACTGGCTAAGTGGCATGTTGCTGCTTCCTTCACACGCCTCGGTGTGAACGGCCATGAGGAATCCTGTGAACTACATTATTGTCATTTAGCAGACACTCTTAACCAGAGTGACTTACACGATTTTTAACATGTTACCCATTTATACAGCTGGATATTTACTGAATTAACTGTGGGTTAAGTGCCTTGCCCAAGGGTACAACAGCAGCGTCCCAGCAGGGAATCAAACCTGTCACCTCTTGGTCATGAGCCCTATGTCTTACCACTACGCCACACCGCTGCTTAAACAAACACATCCCTCTGGCTCTGTGGTATCGGGGTCTGTCCTGTCGGTGCCAAAGAGCTTC